>NC_089587.1:176082222-176362222 GCF_019320115.1 Miscanthus floridulus | reverse complement strand
CCCCTCAACTCCATGGTGGTGTCCAAACTACTATGCTCTCCTCTCTTTTACTCCGTGCTCTTTTTCCCTCTGCTCCCCCATTTTTTGATTTTGAGTCACCTGTTTCGTAGGGACTTGGAGTTTACAAGTCCTAGCTGCACCTTCCGAAGGGGCTGGAGGGCTCGGCGTGGCAAGCCAGACAAAAGGAGGCGGCGGATGCCAAGAAGAAGAAGAAAGCCGAGGAGGCTCAGCGGAAGCATGAGAAGGAGAAGGAGATAGCCCAACGTGTGCGGGCCGAGGAAAATAGGAGCGACATTGAGTCAGAGCTTGAGTTGGAGGACCCCACAGAGGTGGGGGATGACATGTTTTCTTCGAGGAGGAGGAAAGCCAGGAGGTTGTTGCAACCTTGGTGGAGCATTGTGATCCTATGGCTGCACACGCTGGCCGTGAGTAGGAGACAGAGAGGCGTGGCGATGTTCCTACGCCGAGGAAGCATGCTGCGAGTGTGGACTCCGTCGGTGAACGGGAGGCAAAGCGGACGTGGTCATCATGCCATTCTAAGGTGTCGTCGGCCTCATCCCTACCTGCTATGGGCACAGTAGGACATGCTAGGTGGTCAGATGAGCAAGCTTGCACTCGCGTGTCATCGGGGCCAGCACTAGTGTGGGACTCATAGCGGGAGGATGCCCCGCCCGCTGCTAAGGTCGGCGTGCCTCGAGTCGAAGGTCATGGTGACTCATGGGCTAGGCAAGAGCCGGTTGGGTTGACTCTGCCCCTAGCTAAAGTGAGGGGGCATGGGTTGCAACCTAGGAGCGGCCCTCGCCCTGTGGGCCCATTGATGTCGGGTCGAGGTTTTAGAGTCGTACCGCTTACATCCCGGTATGCCTCTCTTTGTTTCTTTTTAATCTTGCTGTTGAGTTTTTTGGAGTGTGACTGACCTATACCTTTTTGACAGTGGCCAGATGTTGTCAGGGCTGAGCATCACCCCAACTCCCGTGTGAGAGGATTGGAGGCCCACCTTGCAGCGCATCGTGGAGAGTGGCAGGGAGAGCAGGGTGGTGGCAGCGGGTCCTTCCCTTCTGGGGGCGGTGCCCCATGGGCCAATCGCTAGTTTGGTGGCAATAGCGATGACAGTGTTGGTGGTGATCCTGGTGGTGACAACAGAGGCCACGTCAGAGGTGTCCCTTGTCGCCCCTCCCCCACCGGCTATGGCAGAAGAGGAGAGGGGGACCATGCTCCCTGCCTCGCTAGGTAGAGGGCTACATGGCTCACCTTCCCGGTCAGCGTTGGAGGTGCTGAGGGGAAGTGTGGCCAGGACAGAGCCAGAATGCCTGTTGGTGGCCTATGAAACCGAGGTGGAGATCCCCTCTGACGATAAAGTAGATGACGTGGTGGAGCTGCCGACGCCATCCTAGGAGCTAGCGGTGGTCTGGTCGGGGGCTGGGCCCTCTAGTAGGCTAGAGGATACTGACCTAGAGAGGCCCTATCCTAAGGTCTCGATGAAGGTTAGGTTCATCCTTCGGGATTCATAGGAGTGTCAGCTCTGGGACATCCTTGGGGGAGAGGACTCACCATGGAGTTCGGTTTCGCCAAGCTGTCGGTGAAGCTTGAGGAAGCCTAGGAGCGAGTTGAGTTCGTCCAGCAGTTGGTCAATGTCGACCTGCATCGTGCCATGATGGTGAGTTTCCCGCACTCGTGCTTGACCCCTTGGTCTTCCGTCGGTTGCCTCAGCATGCTTGCTTCTATATTTTTGCAGGGTCTTAAGGAGATGTCATGTCGTAAGTCCCGTTTCCTCCAGATGGAGCACACCCAGATGGCCAAGCTTGAGCATCAGCTCGAGTCCACCTACCATGAGTCCTAAGACTAGGCGGCGGAGGTGACCGAGGTGTGGGTAGTAGAAGTGCTTGTGACAGAACGGGCGACTACCACTGAGCGGGGGCTTAAGGTGGCGAAGGCCTGCCAAACGGAGATCGAGGCGGCGCTATAGAAGTCCCTAGCGGACACCGAGGTGGCACTCCAAAGAGCCCTGGAGACCCTAGATATGGAGCGGAAGGCCCTAGAGTCAGAGCGAAAGGCCCGGCCAAAGGCTGACCAGGAAGTGCTCGCATTTTGGGGCCAGGTGATGGGGACAGAGGAGGCAAACGCCCGACTACATGAGCAGGTGACCTAACAAGCGGGGGGACTCTCCATCCTTGAGAACACCCGCCTTGGTAAGTACCTTTTCTGCTTTCGACGTGTTGGTTTCTTCCTTTAGCTTGATTCTGAGCTTATTGTCCTCTTTCCAGAGTTGGGTGGAAAGGTGGAGTCATTGGAGCAGGACCTAGAGGCGGCCAAAGTGATGTTTGGCCAGAATGCGGAGGCGCTAGCCAAGTCCCTTGAAGAGTGATATGCTCTCGAGGAGGAGCTTGACCAGATACGCAATGTTGCCTAGCTCATTGTCTCGGAGGTCTTCGGGTCAGCACCAAGTACCAGCGCACCTCGCTATCCGACTGGTGGAGGTTTCGGATGAGGTCCGGGCCCCCATCACCGATGGGTTGTTCTATGGAGCATCGAGGTGTTGACTTCGGTGGTGACATACCACCTGGACCTAGACTTCGCCACCCTC
This sequence comes from Miscanthus floridulus, assembly GCF_019320115.1. Taxonomy (NCBI): domain Eukaryota; kingdom Viridiplantae; phylum Streptophyta; class Magnoliopsida; order Poales; family Poaceae; genus Miscanthus; species Miscanthus floridulus. Next base: position 176,359,638 of record NC_089587.1, on the reverse strand, counting down.
TGTAGTGGGTATGCCGACGGCTATAGCACGGAGGACATCCAGATGCTCGGGGAGAGCTTGCTGCCACACGAAAAGTTGCTGGCCGATCAAGTCTCCGCACAGTGGGTGATGGATGCTCGCCGTGCGGACATGGCCGGAAGCATGTGTCAAGAGGACATCACCTAGCCTACAGATGGCATGGAGCCTAGGTTAGAAGTGGACGTCGCCCCGCCTCCAACCGAGCCGAATGGTGCCCAGTCGGAGGATGAGCAGCCCCTTCCCTCGCCGGTTGGGCCGGTAGTCGGTGCCATCATGGAGCCATAGCAGAAGTAGTAGAAATACTTTAGCACATGTAGAATATAATGTCATGGGGGAGCCCCCTGTGCAAAGTGTTTTTGTGTATTTATGAATACAATAACTTTTGTTTTTGTGATGGAACTACTTCGTTCGAGGAAGCTTGTTCCGTCCATTCCTTATTTTTACCTTAGCATAACTTTGTTTTTATTCTCTCCTTTTTCGCACCTACCTATTCACACCATAGGCTACAACCTTAAGAGCCCAGGCATGGCCCATGAGGCTCAGCTGCTCGTAACCATAGGTAGAGGCAGGGTGCGATCGGTCAGAATATTTAAAGCAAAGCTACATATGGTAATTAAAGGAATGGATTGCCCTTTCGTTCGGGGAAAATGTATTTATCATATAATAGTAAAAAGAGGGGTGACATCGCACCCCTGTGGAGCACCCAAGTGACCTGGACCGAAAGTGTTTGGGTCGGGGAGCTCTATGGGAGCAAACGTTAAGTAAAAAATAATAAGACTAAATTTTAGGGGAAGAAACGACGTAGCTATTCATTGTTCCAAGTGTTGGTGAGAACATTGCCGTTGTCGTCTTTCAACCGTTAGGCGTCAGGTTAGATCACCTCGGTTGCCATATAGGGATCTTCAGTTGTCCGGATCCTTGCCTACTACACCCCCTTTCTTGGTCGTTGCTTCTTTGTCTTTTCCTTCCTTCGGCCCGCCGATCTGTCGTAGAAGGCGCTTGAGGAGCTCACAGTCCTTGTAGAGGTGTTTGATGGGGTAGGCGTGGTTGGTGTACGAGCTCTCCATGAGCTTGTTGAAGTGGTCTGGAAGGCCCTGTTGGGGCTACTTGTCCATGTGATCAGCCATGGTGACCAACACGTTGTTCGCCGGTTGGCGACGATCTTCTTTGTTCTTTTTGCCCTTCTATGTGGAGGGGCCCTCGTCCTGATCCTCGCACTTGGCCTTGCCTTTGCCTCGGCCTCTGTTGAAGAGCTATGGGAGCGGTGCTCTCTAGATGCATTGGGCAAAGGCCCGTGGTCCCAGACCATCCAGGCTGGGACTCTAGTCGTCCGTCCGGTGACCGCGCCTGGGGTTCGTTTCACCACTCCTAGCGATGGTCCGGCCGAGGTCTATGTCGCCTACCATCACTGCCGCTCAATGGATGCCATCATCATGCTGGGACTGATGCCAGTTGCTGATGATGCTGTGAGCATCTTGGTTCAGTCTGAGCCACTCGCGTACAGGCAGTCGGTGCAAAGCGGACGCCAGGTCAAGCCGGGACGTAGATGCGGCCTCTTATGCCGCGCTCACCGGCTGTAGTCGTGAGCGGGTGGAGCAATTCATCTGGTGCGTCCCAACTCCCCTAGTAGGGAGAGAGGCCATGAGTCGATGTCATGATGCCGAGCTCTCTGCCTATTGAACGGTGGTGGTTTCCACCAGTGCTCGGAGGTTCCGGTGGATCGCCTGTTCCTAGGGGTCGTTCGACTCAGGAAGGCTATGTAGAAGCATTATCGTAGCGATGATGTTCTGGTCAGCCCGAGCGAACTGTGAGGGATCATTCCCCCCATTCATGATGTTGTGTTGGACCTGGCGGGCGTGACCCCAGGCACCGCTCGTCGGTTTATGCACACGGGGCATAGTGCGGTGCACCGAGCATGTCGGCGTAGGTGGTGGCTGGTTCTACCGCCATTGTTGTAGCTCCTCGCCATGCTCCCATGTGAGCGTGAGGGTCCCCATATGAGGGTCCAGAGGGGTATGAGTCTGCAAGGACTCCGCTACCACCGGTGACTATCCCGGAGCATCCATCATAGCGCACTCCTAGGACGGATGGTGGCTAGGTGTCACATCACTGATGCTGGAGCCATCACTCTCAACAACATCATCCATGAGGTCGAGGAAACAGGTGGGAGCATAGCTCGCCATCCCCATGAATTTGGATGTGAGAGGGGGCGGCGCTGGTACCCTTCGGAGCCCTCGGGCGTATGCATCCATGGGGGATGTGAGGCCATCAGAGAACCGGTTGCATGGCGGTCACGGTAGGGACAACGGGGTCCCTCTAGATAATTGGTGGAAAATAGCAAATAGTGACTAAATAACAGTATGTTCACTACCCACAGCGGGGTTTGAGCAGAGAGTTTGCTTGGAATGAAGCATAGGCGCCTCGTCATTGAAGTCGTCGTGTGTCCCGGAGCCAAGGGAGGGTGCCCCTCCGACGGGCACCGGAACAAGTGTCTCCTCGTGGAGGTGTAGTACCCCGAGTCGGTCGGCGACGTAGTCTAGGCTTCCGAAGAGGAAGGCCTAGGACGGCTTGAAGATGGGTGGAACCCACATCCCAACAGGTGGAAGTGCGGGAAACTCCAGTGAGCCAAAGAGAGTCGTATCGCTTGAGCCCGCCACGACAAAGGTGGCGGAAAAGTGGGCCATCTGATGACCAAAAAGTGTTGAACGTACAACGTCTTCTCCACGAATGACACCAACTGTCGGTGCAGAAAGTGACCAACACATAAATATTTGTAGTTTTGCTGTACATTGTGATCGGAGGTGGCCTAGCACTTAATGACACAGGGTTTATACTAGTTCAAGCAACGTTCCCTATGTCCAGTTTGAGTCGGTCGGTGACTTTATTCTTGAGCCTAGGTGCTCGAAGTTTGTTGTGGGGTTACAAATGGAAGGAAGAAAGATAGGGGGTACAAGAGGTCCGGTTGGACTCTAGTCTAAAGGGCCAAGAGTGATGGGAGCCCCGCTATGTGCTAAGTGATTGAGCATGTGCTTGTGGTTTGAACCTGGTGGTTCTGTTGTTGTGTACTAGTGAACTGATCGATCTCCTTGTTGGGAGGGAGCACATCACCTTTTATAGATAAAGGGGATGGCCTTACAAGTGAGAGGGAGAGAGAGTGTGTATGCTACTAAGTCTTGTTGCCCACGCCGATAGGTACAAGATGATGGTAGGCGCCCATAATATTGTTTAATGTCAGATGCACGTGGGAGGTTGCGTCATCTTTTTCTAGTATGGCAGACGTCAGTGCCTGCCATACTATTGATGCCGAGAGGAATGCAGGGGGTTTTACAATGTTCGCCTGGTACGGTAAATGTCGGCGCCCACAGCACTATTGATGCCCAGAGGCATGTGGGGGAGCCTTACCGTGTTTGTCTGGTATGGGAGTTGATGGCGCCCACAACACTATAGGGAAAATGTCAGCGCCTACAACACTGCTTGGGTTTTGTCATGCTAGGGAGGTCGTAGGGTACTATCCTACAGGTGTATAGGGTATGTTCCTTGGTATTGCGATTGACTTGAGTGTCTTGCCTTACTTTCTTCATCCATTTCCTGGTCCTTACCGAGCAGGCATCCCTAGTCGATTGGTCCTAGTCAGCTCTGTTTGCGTCAGTCGAATAAGAGATGTAAGCAGGGGTTCGGCGCATCCCAGGCTAGAGACATGGATCAGAGTCAGAAAGTGGTGTATGGACAGGCCCTCCGGTCGGAGAGGCTGTCGGAGGTGGGCCAGTGTCGGAAGCAAGTGTTGTTCCTCCTTTGCAAGGCCCTCCGATTGGAGAGGTGGGCCAGAGTCAGAAGCGGGCGTCATTCCTCTTTGGCCAGGCCTTTTGGTCAGAGATTGGATTGTCCTTCTGGCCCGTCGTTTAGGTATTTTGGTCGGCCCATGAGCTACGCGTTGTTCACAATGTTGTCTGCTGGGCCAAGCCTTTGTTGGGAAGCCGGTCCATGAGGGACCCTAGGTTTATGAACCCAACAACGCTCATCTCCTTCCTATGTGCCAATGTCGATGTGTTTGCGTGGAAACCTACAGACATGCCAAGGGTACCACGGGAGAAGATCGAGCACTCCTTGAATGTTTCGCCGACCGCCAAACCGATCCAGCAGAAACTCCGACGATTTGTGCCAGACAAGAAGGAGGCTATTAGGGTAGAAATAAAACGGCTCCTAGCTGCCAGATTCATAAAAGAAGTGTATCATCCTGAGTGGTTAGCAAACCATGTTCTCATTCAAAAAAAGAATAAAGAATGGAGAATGTGTGTTGATTACACTGATCTTAACAAACATTGTCCTAAAGACCCCTTTGGTTTGCCTTAGATAGATGAGGTTGTAGACTCCAACACCAGCTACGAACTGCTCTCCTTCCTTGACTGTTACTCTAGCTATCACCAGATCTCCCTTAAGGAAGAAGACCAGATCAAGACGTCGTTCATCACGCCCTTCGATGCGTATTGCTACACCACCATGTCCTTTGGACTCAAGAACACTGGGGCGACCTATCAAAGGGTCATCTAGATGTGCCTTGATCAACAGATCGGCCACAACATCGAAGCTTACATCGATGATGTGGTCCTCAACTCTAAGACCACCGATAATCTTATCGCCGACCTTAAGGAAATGTTCACCAACCTAAAAAGGTACCGATAGAAGCTGAACCCTTCAAAGTGCATCTTTGGAGTTCCATCTGGTATACTCCTGGGCTACATCGTCAGCGCACGTGACATCGAACCCAACCCCAACAAGGTCTCCGCCATCACCAACATGAAATGGCCAACATGCGTCAAGGATATACAGAAGCTTACAGGTTGCATGGTAGCTCTCAGCCGCTTTATATCGTGCCTCGAAGAAAAAGGACTACCGTTCTTCAAACACCTTAAGGCCTCTGAGCGCTTTTCCTGGTCGAAGGAGGTAGATATAGCTTTCGAGCAGCTCAAGTTGTTTCTGACAAAGCCTCCGGTCATGATGGCACCTCGACCAGATGAAACTCTACTGATCTACATCGTCGTTACTTCTTGCGTCGTCAGCACAGCCATTGTCGTCGAACGCGAGGAGGCCGAGCACACCTATAAGGTGCAACGTCTGGTTTACTTCATCAGTGAGGTCCTTAATGAGCCCAAAACTCGTTATCCTCAGGTCCAAAAGCTACTATACGCCATTCTGATTACATTGTGCAAGCTCCGCCACTACTTCGAGTATTACAAGATCGTCGTGGTCACCGAGTTCCCTCTAGGGGACATTCTCCGCAACAAAGAGGCCAACGGCCGCATCATAAAGTGGGCTATCGAGCTCGGCACTTACTCTATTGAATTCATAAGTAGGCCAACCATCAAGTCTCAGGCGCTCACTGATTTCGTCACCGAGTGGATTGAGATCCAAGAGTCCATCACCGCTACTTGCCCCGAACACTGGGTGATGTACTTTGATGGCGCCCTCAACATCAACGATGCTGGTGCGGGCATTCTGTTCATTACGCTGACCAAGGATAAGCTCTAATACGTTCTCTGGATACATTTTCCGGCCTCCAACAATACCACCGAATACGAAGTGTGTCTCCATGGACTCTGTATAGCCGTTGAGCTTGGCGTCAAATGCCTCATGGTATACGGGGACTTCGCATTGGTCATCAACCAGCTCAACAAAGACTGGTCCTGCTCCAGTGACAAGATGGATGCATATTGCGCCGAAATTAGGAAGCTTGGAGGGAAATTCTAGGGTATCGAGTACCTCCATGTGGTACGAGATCAAAATAAGCTTGCTGACCACCTATCCAAGTTAGGCTCCTCTCGCACCGTGATTCCACCAAGGGTCTTCGTTCACGATCTTTTGGCGCCATCTATTAAGGAAGAGAAGGAAATTTAGGAAATTCCCCCGTCAAGCAGCTAGTACTTACAGTACCTTCACCGATCTCTAATTAGAGGGAACAGTTCATCAAATACCTCACCAGCACCGAAGTACCCACCGACAAGACTGAAACTAAATGCCTAATCCATCATAGCAAGCATTACATGTTGGTGGATGACAACTTGATGAGGAAAAGTGCCAAGGAAGGGATACTGCAGAAATGCATCACCCAAGAAGGAGTGAAGCTACTTCTCGAAATTCACTCTGGTTCCTACAGCAATCACGTGGTCTCAAGAAACCTAGTCGGTAAATCTTTTTTGAGCTAGTTTTTATTGGCCCACGGCCATCTCTGATACAGAAGACCTCATCCGATGTTGTGAAGGATGCCAATTTTTTGCCAAGCAAATACACGTGCCGGCACAAGAACTACAGACCATCCCGGCTTCCTGGCCCTTCGCATGCTGGGGACTGGATATGATCGGTCCTTTCAAGCCAATGCCAGGTGGTTTCCGGTACGTATACGTCTCCATTAACAAGTTCTCCAAGTGGATCGAGTATAAACCACTTATCTCGGCTACTACAAAGAAAGTAGTCGAGCTCTTTGAAGATATCATCCACAGATTTGGTCTCCCGAACAGCATTATGACCGACCTCGGAACCACATTCACTGGTCATCATTTTTGGGACTTCTGTGAAGACCGGTGCATCTCTATCAAATATGTCTCTGTTGCCCATCCTAGAGCCAACAGCCAGGTCAAAAGGGCTAAAAGCATGATCCTTGATGCCCTCAAAAAGAGGCTATATCAGAAAGTAGAAAAGCATCCGGGCAGATGGCTTAAAGAGTTACCAGCTGTGGTCTAGGGACTATGCACTCAAGCTAGTCGCAACACTAGCATGTCTCCATATTTCTTGGTCTATGGCTCAGAAGCCATACTACCAGCGGACATTGCCTTCCAAGCACCTAGGGTGGAAAATTATGATGAAGAGCAAGTTGCAGCTGTTCGGATAGAGGACGTCGATAGGGCTGAGGAGGAATGCCTAATCACCTACGTCCGCATAGCCAAATACCTAGAAGGCTTGTGGAGGTACTACAATCGCAACATCAAAGGTCGTTCATTTGTTGTCGGTGACCTCGTTCTCCGTAGAAAGCAAAAAACCAAAGGGATGCACAAGCTCTCCTCCCCTGGGAAGGGCCTTACGTCGTCAAGGAGGTTACCCGACCAGGGTCTTATTGGCTATGTGACTTGGATAGAATTGATATCCCTAACTCATGGAACATCGAGCACCTTATACGTTTCTATCCTTGAAACGCTCTAGATATGTATTCTCCACTCCATGATGAATAAAGTTTTGGTCGCCATAATTTATCTCCATTATTTCTCCAGTACAATTTAATCTCCACTTACGGTCGCTGAGCTCTAAGCTACTCCTTACTGAACTCCAGTATGAGATCGCCATAATTGCTCTGCCATATTTCTCCATATCTCCAACATGTGATCGCCATAAATACTCCGCAGCGTTTCTCCATATCTCCAACATGTGATCGCCATAAATACTCCACTATGTTTCTCCATATCTCCAACATGTGATCGCCATAAGCACTCTGCCTCATTTCTCCATATCTCTAAAATGTTTGGCCAACTACCAAGCAGCATACGTTCTGTTCTGTGCTCTATGGAGAAGACCCAGTCTCCGATCTCTCCCTACACGTCCTATGGGCTCTACGCTCTGCGTTATGGGTGGTCGGTTGTGGTTCCTTGGTCATGCCTATTCCTCCTACACGTGCACAGGCTCCACGCTCGATGTTATGGACTATGGACTAGCCAAGGCTGAGAGCTCAGTGAAGAACTAACCGCTCGGATGCCACTTATACTACGTTTATCTTCAAGTTATTTTGCCAACCGCCAGGCAGCACATGTTCCACTATATTCTCTATGGAGAAGACCCAGTCTCCGATCTCTCCCTTCACGTGCTACGGGCTCCACGCTCTATGTTATGGGTGGTCGGCTGTGGTTCCTTGGAAACGCCTATTCCTCCTACATGTGCACGGGCTCCACACTCGACGTTATGGACTATGGGCTAGCTAAGGCCAAAGAGTTCAGTAATGAACTAACTGCTCGGACGCTACTTATACTACATATAATTGCGTTAGGGTTAATACTACAACGATTTTTTCACCGCAACACCAGCAAACTGTATAAACATGCACATGTCAACATTTATACATACACATAAATGTTTGTCTGCGCCCTTACGCGTTTTTAACTACTTTAGTCAGTTATTACAACATACTCTCTAAGCAGAACACCGAGCTTCGCCATCGCCGTCCATCCCACCAAATAGGTTGATGTCACCGGCCAGCTTCTTTGTCGCGTCCTTCACCTCATCCTCTAGCTGCCGCTGCTTCGCCTCGCCCAACCCTTCGGAGAATCCGGCCCCTATCGCCTGAAGGTCAATGGCTGGGTAGTGGGACCAGACCACCGCAAGGTCATGAGTAATGGCGGTAACAATGGCGTCGTGGTTGAAGCTCTTGAAGTTCTCCCACGCCGCCTTGCACCTCTCGATGATGGTGTCCAAACATGGCGGCCTGCCGTCGGGCTGTGGAGCCGCCTCTAGGGCGACGCAGTCGAGCACCGGTTTGACTTCGACGACTACAGCATCGAACTTGCCCCTTTGGGTCCTGGCCTCCTGTACCAGCATATCAAACTATGCCTTGACCCTCTGACGGTAGTCTACAAGCATTATAAGGTTCCATCAAGCAAGGAAACCACTTCAACAGTAACTCTAACCAGGAAGTACTCACCTTTCAGCTCCTCGACCAGTTTGTCTGCTCACCCTGACTCGTTAGCCTTCTCCTCTCGGAGTTGCTCGACGGCTTGGCGCAACTGGCTGAGCTCCACATCTTGCTCTACAAGCACAATAGTCATCACCAAAAATATGGCTACTCAACAATGCAAAGCAAGTTCATCGATACGCCATACCTGCTTTCTGCTCAGAGATGCTTCTGAGCTGCTCAAACTTCTACTCTAGTTGCATGGAAGCACTCGCCAGTTGCTCGGAGATAGTGGTCAACTACTTGGACTTCCCCCGCAGTTGCTCAGATGTAGCCGCCGGCTGCTCGGATAGGACGCCCTTCTGGTATTCCAGGTCCCGTGCATTGGACTAAGTAAGGTCTCGCTTGCACTGGGCCCTCTAGAAGTTTCTCTCCATAAGGTTCATCGCCTTCTTGAGTTTTTCATTCTCCTCGGTGAGGGGCTCCATCGTCTTTATCAGCTGGCACCGTTGCTCGGCAGTTCGAGTTATCCCCTGCAAAAACGCCAAGATTATGAAGAAGAACAATCTCCAACATTAAAAATGAACATTACAGATGCAGTACTGACCTTGACCTGCTTCATCACACCGGTAAGGGCAGACTCTAGCCTCCTGAGCTCCTAGGTGGTGTCCTTCTGCTCAACAACCACCACCTCGTCGCCGCATTTGTGGAGGATTTGGATAGCTTTGGGTCGAGATTCCTCACGTTCGATCTCTTCCACCTCATCCTCCTCTGCCACGGCTAGAGGCACCACCAGGGGGCTCCGTGGCCAGATAGCGGCTCCGACCACGCCCTACGATGCCTCGAGGGGCGCTGTTTGCTCCTCGGGCGCCACCAGCTTCTCCGCCCCAGACTCAGGCGTGGCACCAGCATCTCCTGCATTCACCGCTGAAGACCTGGCGGTTTCTGCCATTGCCTCGGGCATCGTTGCCAAGTCGTCCACCATCGGTGCCAACTGTTCATCATCGCCAAGTCCCCCAGCAGCGGCGGTTGACTCCTCCACAGGCCACCGAGCACCCGAGGACTCCAGGATGGGGTCTACCATCATCTCCTCTGCCCCGGGACCAGCCTTTGGTTGCTCATTAGTCTGGACGGGCAGGGTTAGATCCTCCATACGCCTCGCTCTGCATCAGATCAGCTCGTCAATCGCCGAAAAGAAAAAAAGGATAAGGATATGACAACCAAATAACTCTAAGACAAGGGTACTTATGTAGCGGCTTTCTAGTAGATTTTTCTGAACCAGCGTTGCCTACCCGAGCCCCCAGCTGTGGCCTTAGGGTTGGTGCCTACGTCTTGGGGTGGAGGTCCCAAGGTCTCTACCGTCGGCCTCTCCTCCGTCTGCCGCTCCGGGACTCCCCTCGCCTACTGCTCAGGGACTCCTTTCACCCGCCGCTCTCGAACTCCCCTTGCCTACTTCTCGAGGACTCCCTTCACTTACTGCTCGGGAACTCTCATCGCCTGCTGTTGGGGGACTCCCTCATTTTCCTTCTATTGTTCCTCCACGCGCGTGTTGCGTGGGGGCGCCTTTGTGCTCGATGGAGGAGCCACCAGAACTTCGTCGTCATCTGACCACTCGGACATCATGGTACTCCGTGTCTGAGTGGTCTAGTCACCACCAAGCAAGATGCCACCCGAATTGAGGGGAGCGGCACCTGCCGTCTTTCTCTTCTTCCGAGCCGGCTCGTCTGTCGCTACCCTCTTCCCCTGGACTTTCTTCGACACTAGGGATGGACTGCCCAACGAGATGCTGATGGCCCCCTCATCAGGCTGTGTTGGTGGGTGGGCATCTACTGCCTACGGCCAATCGCCCCTCGGCGCGCCCGAGAAGTACACCGCTCTTTCCTACGAATGGATCTTCGCATAAGTGAATCAGTCCACTACCCGGCAACGACAAATAATAAAAAGCATCAGGAACACACAATTGAGATATTTACCTGAGGAGGCATATTTTGGCAGTGAAAGGGTCTCGTCTGCCCTGGCAAGTTGAACGAGGCAAGCGGAGCGAATAGCTCTACGGCTCGCTCTTGCACAACATCCCTCGACAGCATCTCCGTCCTCTCTCGGGTACCGTCAGTCTCTCCCCTGAAATCAAAGGCTGTGTTGGCCCTCTCCTTGCAGGGCTAGACGTGGCGCACTATGAAGCTTGCCGCCACCAGTCCACCGTTGGTCTTCACACCCTTTATTAAGCCAAGGAGCTCCCTCACTTGCTCCATGTCAGCGTTGTTTGGTTTCTCCGATCAGCTTTTTTGGCTCTCTAGGATGTGGTCGACGTCACAGCGGATTGCAATGTGGCTCTGCTTCATGTAGAACCACCTGGCGTTCCACCCCTTCAGCAAAGTATTCAGTGGAACAGTGATGTACTCGCTCGCCATCCCATCCTGGAGTTGCAGATATACATCGCCGACCACCTTAGAACCGTTGCTGCCTTTCTTCTTCAACAAGAATAGGTGTCTGAAGAGGTTGAAATGTGGAAGAATCCCTAGATACGCTTCGCAGAAGTGGATAAAGACCAAGATGTGCAAGATGGTATTTGGGTGGAGATTGCACAAACTAATCACCCAGAACTCCAACAGATCCCTCAGGAAAGGATGAATAGGAAATCCCAATCCACACCAGAAATAATCCTGAAACACCACTACTTCATCAGTATGAGGCATTGGGAAGGGCTCACCGCTGGCTAGCCGCCATCCGGTTGTGACGTGGTCAGGAAGAACGCCCGCCTCCACCAATCTGTTGAGCTCCGCCTCCCCCGTGCGCAATGGCACCCACTCTTTGTCACGGCTAGCTCTGACGCTCGCCTTCTTTGGGCTCGCCTTCTTTGGGTTCGTAGCTCCCCTCTTAGGCGCCATCTCTTGGATTCAGACATAGACTAGCAGCGGAAGCGCGCGTGGATGTGAATTTGGAAATGCGAGGGCCGAGGAGGAAGGTGAAATGGCAAAGTGGCAAAGGTGGGAGCGCGGGGTGTGGCAGCGCAGTTATAAAGCACTCCCTCCACCCTTTCGCATTCGAGGGTTTTTGGGAAACTGCTCCCACGATTTGTGCCTCTCTGAATTCTCCGCAACAGCAAGGTGGGCCGTTACCTGGGCTTTCACGCAACCGCGGCCCGTATCGCCAATTTATCTCCGCAATTTGTTACGGCTCGCCGAATATTCGCCGACTTCTCCACCAACTGTTATGGCTCAGTAATTACTATTGTACAGCCATTACTCTGGTATTTTCTCTGCGATTTGTTTTCTTCAAGATTTCCTCTTGTGGCTCGGGGACTGCGTCAGCATTACGTCTCGGTTCCTCACCGCATTGGGGATTTTTCTTTAGTTGACTGTTGTTTCTGACCCTGGCACCACGTGACCACATCACCTACTGTTAGGCTCGGGGACTAAGTGGGCACACTTCACCTTACGGTGAATGTGTTTCTTCTTGTTTCGGGGCTACGCCCGGAGACTGTCTGCCTGTTCGGCTGGTCTTCTACTATTCTTCTACTTTGGACTCTGGCATCACATGACTACGTCATCTACTGTCAGGCTCGGGGACTAAGTGGGCACACTTCACCTTGCAGTGAATGTGTTTGCTTTATTCTAGAAGACTCCACACCTCTTGAAGCTGAAGAAGAGTATCTCCCTTTCTCATGGTCGGACTCTAAGTGGGCACACTTGGTCCACTACGAAGAAATTTTTGATTCTGAGCTTGAGCTCCTTACACCCTTATTGCAAGTCGTACTTGGGTTACACTGCTCGGCGATGGTTCATGCTGCTCAACGACGGTTTGCACCGCTCGACGATGGTTCACGCTGCTCGGTAACTGCTCACAACTGCTTGGCAACTCATCACGGTGGTCGGACCATGAGTTTGACTGCTCGGCTTTATTCGCACCTGCTCGGACAAGCTCAAGACTGTTGCACGACGGGTACAGGGTGCTCGGGGACTAGCTGTGGGGGTACGACCCCGGATACCCACGGCAGACCACATGGGATGCGCCCCTAGGGACGGCCCAGCCCACAAGACGAAGCCTTGCGGGGCACGGCGCTGCTCGACGTCTCCCGCAAGACACCGAGAAGATATCCTAAAGATACTACGAGATCTGTTAGGATACGTATGATCCCATGATTTCTGTAATCTGTTATTACTTTTCGGTTATCTCTCAGATCTAACTGACTTGTAACCCTACCCCAGGACTACATAAGGCGGGCAGGGACCCCCTCCAAACACACGCAATATCATACGATAGTCAATACAATCCAACAGACCACAGGAGTAGGGTATTACGTCATACTGACGGCCTAAACCTGTCTAACCCATGTGTCTCTGTTGCCTTCTTGTTCTTGATTACACGCCTCTCTGCTGATCAATCTACCTTCGTGAGATACCCCTCGAAGGACTGCTGACGATATTCTGTCGATAGTTATGCCGATCAATCTAAATGGGACTAAAGCCTAGGCAACCTCACATTTTAGTCACTTTAGATCTAAACACCCTAATTAGTCCACCAAACTAAACCGGGGTGGCTAAAGTTTAGCAATTGGTTTAACTGTCTAAATTTTAGCAGCTTCAATATAAACATGGCCTTATTCGGATGTTGCATATGTTTAGCACATATGTTGCAAGAGTAGTGTTCGAAATGTTTCAGCTGTTTCAGCCTTGTGTTGCAATGAGTGTTTTCATGTTGCAAGTTGCAAGTGTTTTATTTAGATGTTGCATATGTTTCACACACATGTTGCAAATGTATGTTTCAAATATTTTATCTGCTTCAGACGTATATTGCATTTAAGTGTTTCATGTTGCAAGTGCTTCGTGTTTTAGAGATATGTTCAGAGAGTCATGGGAGCACGGCCCGAGCACCAGGGAAGGGGCGCGACGAGCCAAGGCTGGCGGATGGGGAGCGTGGCGTACCTAGGTCCTGCGGACTCGGTATGCTCGTTCTCATCTTGGCTCCCGGGTCCTATCCGCATGGAGAGAGAGGAGGGGTAAAGGGGAAGGAGCGGTGGGCGCGGGGCAGGGCGAGACGGACGGGAGCAGGGTACATGTGTGTAGCGGGACGAAAAAGGACCGTAGCGACAAGGTGAGAGTGCGGTGCATTTCTAATGGGCCGTTGGGTACCTGTCCGTATCCCATCAGAAGCGCCAGCAATTCCCGAGAAATAACGTACCTATGCGTATTTGTATCTGTCCATATCCAACCATTTGCACCCTAGGTAACAGGAAATTGTAGCTGCAGCAATGTCTACCGATGAGACCCTACGAGGATTTGTCTGTCATCAATAGTGAGCCGCCTGTTCTGTTAGGGTCTCAGGGATGAAAACGAATAGAAACGGACAAAAAATCAGCTTAACTGTTTTCATTTTCATATTTGATCATCAGAAACGGGACTAGGACCGTGGGTCCGTGGTAGCTAGGAATAGAAACGAAAACAGGATATGCGAGAATACAGAAACAAATGAAAACTTAAGGTAAGGACATGGCTTAGTTTGCCTATTCGGCTATTTGACATGTTAGGAGCCTTGCTGAAGTGCCTCACGGGCATATACCCCTTGGGAGGAGTTTCTAAATTATTTAACTAATATTTGTCGTAAAGACAATGTTCAAAGGTTGCTATAATGATAACTTCTAAAGTTTATCCCATATTTTGTAAACACAGATCTATCTTCGCCAAAAATAGAATCCCGAAAAAACACAGGAAACACCTCATTTCGCTTTCCATCCTGGACTGCTGGAAATGGTGCGACTCCGACACGTAAGCCAAACACCTAGTACATATATTAGGCTCATATTTAGTTGTGTATCGTCGATTCAACGATTATCAATTGTGCTATTGCAATTTTACACAAAGAAAACCTTTTTTTTTTGCGAATTTACACAAAGAAAACCTAAATAGATTTTTCAAGATGCAAAAAGGCATACTTAGCTATGGCAAAACGTGTTCTGCATAGCACGTAGTACAATTGGACGATCGCTGCTACATTCCCCGGACCACTACAACAATGCTTTAGAAATTCACCCTCAGATATACGAATTTTCAACTTAACACAACTGCAGCCTACCCCCACTTTCTGAGGCTAGCGAGGAATCCCCCAAAAAAAAAAAATCCCTTCAAATTGTCGCTAACAATTCCAAAAGCTACCTTTCATATACACAAACAGCAATTAGACTGAATCTTGGCAATTCAGTGTTGAATTCTTTCGTCGGAGTCGTGGAGTGGCTACCTTGGGCCGGACAGCTCCACGGCACGAATGTTGTACGTGGAGTCGACGATCCAGTCATTGCGTAGCGGTGCGGACTCAGCCTCCTGCCTCACCACCTCCACTTTCTGCCACTGGTCCCAACGCTCTGCCAATCCATCACCTTCCAGCATCCTCACCACCTCCGACATCTTTGGCCGGTCCAACGGGGAGCCCTGCGTGCAGAGGAGTGCCACCTGGATCAGGTTCTCCACCTCGATCTCCTCGTAGGCGTTCTGCAGATCTGGGTCCACCAGCATCTCCACCTTCTTCTCCTTCAGCAGTCCTTTCACCTGCAAGATGCCAATTGTGAATTATTCATTTATGCCAGCTTGTTTTTGTCATGAACAATCCATTCGTTCCATTGTTCGGATAGTTGAACATGTTTTTATAATGCAGCAGGCATATGGCAGGGCGACTGATTGCGCATTAGCATATTGTAGGCATGATGGATGTGTCCCCTGGAGGGTGAACTGCCCAGCTTATCACTTGCCGGTGCACGCTCTCTAATTAGGAAAATGGATTAAGGGCACTTCATGATTACAGAGTTAGCTTTAACACCAATCTTTAAGAAACTAATAAAATATGGAATAGCCCATAGACAGCAAAACAGTATGAAAGAAAAAGGACGACAACCACCGGCACCGCCTATCGTCCCGCCGCGGAGCTCCAACGAGACCCTACCACGCCCGCGGCGTTCTCCAACTTCCCCTCCCCCGCCGTCGCCATGGCCATGGTCGCCTCCACACCAATCCCGCTCGGCCGCCTCCTCCGCCGCCCGCTTCGGCGGAGTCACCGCGGCCTCCGCCTCGCCGCTGTCTCTCCAGTCCCCACCGCTGGGCCCACCTGCCTCCCCCGACCCCTTTCTAAGCCCGCCGGAGATGGAGAAGAAGAGAGGGAGAGTGTGGGCGTGGGTCGAACGCGACCCGTCCTCGGATAGAGTTTGCTAAAGAAAAATGTATAATCTGTAGTGCAGTAATACTGTATGACACACTGACTATTGAGAAGAAAAGTTACGTACCCAATCAAGAAGCATAACATCGTCATCATTTGCAAGACGAGCAAGATCAAATGCCCTCTGGCCAGTAATAAGCTCCAGAAGCATGATCCCATAGCCAAAAACATCAGTCTTTTCAGAGGACTTGCCAGTGGATAGGTACTCGGGAGCAATGTGTCCAATTGTTCCACGAACAGCAGTTGTGACATGGGTATCCTTGTAGTCCATAAGCTTGGCAAGCCCGAAATCACCCACAACTGCCTCAAAGTCCTCATCCAAAAGAATATTTGCAGCTTTGACATCCCGATGGATGATTTTCGGATCGCAGTGATCATGCAAGTAAGAAAGTCCTCTTGCAGATCCAAGTGCAATCCGTCTTCTTGTTTCCCATATAAGAGGTGGCTCAGATGGCTGGCGCTCTATGGAATCAGAAAGACTAATGAGACAAGGAAGCTAATATTCTGCTTGTTTAGTTGGGGCTATGGAATCAGTATTTAGAATAAAGAACAAAGTACCTCGTAAACGTGATGCCACACTCCCATTAGCCATGTATGGGTAGACTAGCAACCGTTCAGTAGGTGTCATGCAGAAACCACGAAGTCTGAGAAGGTTCCTGTGCACTGCCATGCTAATCATCTCAACCTCTGTTTGGAACTGAAGCTCACCACCAGGTGTCCGCTCCTCTTTTAGTCTTTTCACTGCTACCAAAGAGCCATCAGCAAGCCTTCCCTTGTACACTTTTCCAAAACCACCTCTTCCTAAAATGTTCTTGTTACTGAAATTATCAGTTGCAACTTGAAGCTCCCGCAATGAAAACTTTTTGAGCTGACCAAGATGGACTTCTGGATCCTCCTCGGCTGAAGCAAGCAAAATGGGCCAGCAGATGAACAAACAGGCAATATGGGTTAACAAAAAAAGTACACCATATGATACAGACCAGGAACATCGAAGAAATGCTCTTCAGGTTTACGACGGCGCCACATTGCAAATGCAATTGCAGGAACAGCAAACACCAATGCTGCACCAGCAGCAACCCCTCCAGCAATTGCTCCAGTGCTAGAGGCACCTAATAGTACACATAAATCCAGGAATTACGTGCCGTCCAGAATGCTAAAGTTTCAGTGTACTAATGAGAATACAAGTATATTAAAAAACCTACCAGTTGATTGGGTTGGGGGAGATGGAGGATTGAATGGAGGCGGCGGGGAAAAGGGAGGAGCCCCAGGGCAGGGCTTCGAAGTACCAGGGCCACAAAGATTTGGGTTGTTGGCAAAACTGTAACAAACAGGTAATATTTATCATGCATGCTGAAGACACAGTTTAGGCTAAGGATCAGTGAATCGTCCAGATAAAAGACCTAATAGGGGTGAAGAGTGAAAAGGAGCCTGTTGATGGGACTTGTCCTGAGAGGTTGTTGTTCGAGAGATCACTGCATTTTCATGATAAGTATATTATATATTCATTCAACACATAACAAACATCAAGAGAACAATAGTAGTGTGCATGCTACTTACAGTACTTGGAGAGTGGAGATATTGGTCAAGGATACAGGAATTTGATCAACCAAGCTGTTGTTGTTAAGACGTCTATCCTTGCACACAGGCACAGAACAAAGAAATATTTGTGACTTTACCAAAAATATAAGAGCACAGAAGACACTGATAAAAATAAAATTGATAATGACTTTTTTTTCCAAAGACAGCATGAGTTGTGCTGATAAAATACAATTCAATGATACAACTGCCATAAATATAGAATAAGCATGGAAAGAGTAGGAGAAAGGAGGAGAATCAAACACATAAGTCCATCTATCAAATAGGAAAACAACAAAGTTAATCAAATACCAACATGTCACAGAAATTAGCAAATGCAGCATCACAAGTTCCTCTTGTTTTTCAGGTTACAAAATACATAGGCCATTCTTGACAAAGAGATCAAAAGTCTATATAAAACAACCAGAAATAAATAAAAAAACTGAAAAGTGCCTAAACATTAAACCGCAGCAAGTAAAACAACATAAGAGGGTGCTAGTAAATGGTAAACAAAATGAGTCTTACAGGAAACGCAGCTTCAATAGATTCCCCAGGCTGTCAGGGATACTGCCAGAGAAGTTGTTCATATACAGATCCAAACTGACCAGGTTAGTCAAGTTCCCCAGTTCAGGGGGTATTGTCCCACTTATGTTGTTGCTGTAAAGCTCCCTATTACAAAAAAAAGGGTAATATAAATAAATTCTCAAATGTAAAAGGACACAATTACAAAATGAAGAAATGTATACAACAATTAACAAGCAGAATTACGCATAAAATGTAAACGATAAGACTTTTTTTAAGATCCACTAATTTGTAAATGGATAATTTGTTTTTGAAACAGCGTACCTCTAATTCACATTTAAAACAAGAGAAGTACTCCTAAAAAATTAGCACGGATCCTGAAGCGCCTAAGTAAGTTAGATGGTACCTCCAAGGCTGCCTCACTAACCCATTGTGGCCCTCCCCAACTCCCCCCCCCCCCCCCCCCCCCCCCCACACACACACACACCCACCCACACCCACACCCCCAAAAAGGAAAAAGTTGGCAGCTTTCTTTGGCGAGTGCAGAGGTATGCAGGTGGCAGAGTTTCTAGCGCACACATCCTAATGTCACTGACTCATTCACACAGATTGCAATAAGCTAATAGTCTTGGAAGCACAACCTCAAATGAGCACTGAGTGGCAAAGTAAAAGGAAGTCTAAGAATGAAATCCATATAGGCAAAAGGTGAACAGAAGTATGCATTTTGTCCACCATAGAGCGTCATCTGCTGGCGGTGTCCAACAAACTGTCCTCGCAGGCCACCAAATTTTCAGTGCTCCAGTCCCAAATTGAATCACCATGGTTATCAGCCATGTCTTATCCACAGATCAAGCCATTGTGCCCCACAACTAAGAGAAAGTGAAGAATTGGATTGCGAGGGACCGGGCCAGGCTCAGGAGGTAATTCAAAATAAACCAATCAATTAAGGGTGCTTTAGGGTCAGTTCTAATTTTTTAGAAGGGATTACTGGAGCACTTTTCTTAAAATAATTATTCTGACGGTACATACAAACATACAAGAGACAGAAAATCCACATCTTGAAACTGTTGCCAAAACCAGCACGTGCAGAACTTACAAATATTGGAGATTTTTCAGCTGACCAAGTTGTGGCACTAGGACGCCAGATAATTGTGCATTTCCAAGGTCACTGTGAAAGGGAGGACATTTAAAACCAGTAGGAGAACATCACTAACATTTTGAAATGAATATATGAGAGCTTTTTCATCAACTTACACTCTGATAACACTGTTATCGTTGTTACACGTAACATGGAACCATGTACATGGGTTAACAAGAGTGGGATCCCAACTCTGCAAGACATTGTTAGTATCTTTCAAGCTCTGTCGCAGGCTGTACAGAGCATCACCTGTGGACGAAAGGTAGCATTATCAGCAGCAAGTATATTCCCAGTTAAGATGAAAAAACATATAAGAAATTTTATCCGTGATGAGCTTGTATGCAAAATATTTAGAAAAAAAAAATAGGCCGCCTAGGAAAAAACAATGTGATTGAAATTTCCAAAACAGGTAAGGTAAGAAACCATGTAGTCAGGAAGTTCCAAAGCACAGAGATTAGTAGTTATTACAGTTGGCCCCAACCATTGTTAGTACTACAGTGTTTGATGTTCTTCTATTCATGGTAGACCATGGGGACACATACTATAGAGCTATACTGTTCAATTGCCATCTGTGGAGAGAGAGAGAGAGATGGCCAATAAGCAATAACATCCCAACCGCAGTACTAGCAAAAAGTTATTTATCACCGGCTGAAAGAACCGGTCAAACAATCTCACTTCAAAGTCAACATTAGCAATCCGAATGAACGAACTCCTTAATTCTGGAGGACGATATTAGCAGAATTCCTCTTTTTATAGTACAAACGAACTAGGCTAAGCTTGGTGGTCTCTCGCTGCCTCGCTATTGGAAGTAAACTTAACGATGGACTGAACGCCCAAACGAGAAAAGTATATGGCGCAACGAAAGAACTACAACGAACAAATAGTCTACGTTTTCCTCGAAATCAACTGAACGTGGCTTGTTCATTCCTCTGATCCATCGAGGCAGAGCTATAACGAAACGTACGCTCTATGCATAAACAGCAAATATCCGCCAAATACATCGCCACGAACGGAAGCAAGAAGTAGAGAGCAGGCAACACCTACGAGCATCAATCAAACCCGTAAAAGAATCAAGCTCATATGCTCCATCCCAGCTGTACAGATTTCGAACTTGGGCCGGGGCAGCGCACGGCTTACTAGTATGTATGAGATCAGGCAGGACTCACCCTCGGTGTTGGCGACGACCCGTCCCGGCCCGAGCAGCACCGCCACAGCAAGGACCACCGCCCACCACCTCCCCGCCGCCGCCATTCCAACTCGAGCGCCAAGCGGGCCCCACCACCTCACCGACGCATGGGCGCGCGGGTCCCCCCACCGATGCTCGATCTGCCGCGCCGCCGCCGGCCTCTCCCTCCAGAGCTCACGGCGTGCTCCTCCTCCCCCCTCTCCTCTCTCTCTCTCTCTCGAATGGAAGGGAGATTTTTTCTTTTCTTTTCCGGGACGAATTCTCTCTGTAGCTGGAAACGGAGTACGGCTGTGTGCGCGCGTGTGTATGTGTGTATTTGTATATGTCCCGACCTAAAATTGTTCTTCTACTCCGCGGTGGGACCACCGCCTACGCTCGAGGAACAAAGGGGACGCCCACCGCGGAGACTCCCACAGGACGTCACCGACGTGCGGGACCAGGGAGCCCCCGGGGCCCGCGTGGAAGGGAGAGGGCTGCGCGGCGGGAAGGCGCTGGCGGCGTGCTTTCCGGGGAGTGGTGGGGTGGGTGACTTGATGGAGCTAGTGGGGAGGAGGAGGAGGGAGGGGAGCAGGGGGAGGTGCGGGTCCCGGACATCTGATGACATGGCGGCGTGCGGGCGCCGGGGATCTCGTGGACACGGTCCTCGGTACGCCCGGTCTCGTCATTCTCGAGTGATGGTGTCGCTTCGTACAGCTCCCACTGCAACTGCCACTGCGCGCGCGCGCATCGCGTTTGCTTGATCCGTCCGTGGAACGGACACACCGGCTCACGACCCGTCGTCCTCTGCTCGTGGTTGGATTTCTACGGTCGAGAAAGAAGGAAAAAAAAAAGAAGCAAAGGCTCGTCATTGGGCTAACCTAATGCTTCGTTACAGTACAACATGTTAAGTGAGATAGTACTAGTATTAGCTTAAGCCCTTGTTTAGTTCGCGAAATTTGGATTTTGGGGCTACTGTAGCACCTTCGTTTTTATTTGACAAATAGTGTTCAAACATGGACTAATTAGGCTCAAAATGTTCGTCAAGCAATTTCCCACCAAACTGTGCAATTAGTTTTTCTTTTCGTCTACATTTAATGCTCCATGCACGGGCCGCAAACATTCGATGTGGCAGGTACTGTAGCAACTTTTTGAAAGTTGGGTGGAACTACACAAGGGCTAAGCCAAAGGGCGAAACCGGAGATCCGAGCTGTATCGTACGCCAGCAGGCGGCGGTGGTACTAGTGGTGTGCCGCTACAGTACAGCAGGTTTCGCGGCAAAGGTTCGTTAAGGTCCGGATCCCGAGAGACGTGAAAAGGGAGAAAATGGAGCACCCAACTGCACAAAAGAGTCACTGCGCGGTGGGCCCGCCTCCGCACAAGGCCAGCTGGAGAACAGTCAAAAGTCCGCTCCCGTCCCGTGACAGGGAGATAAAAAAAAAAAAAAACCGTCCCGTCCGTGGGCCAGGTCTACACCCCCCGCGGCCGCAGGAAAGCCAGCGCGGCCTGGACCCACCTGCGGCTGTCGTTCACAGCGCGCCAGCCAGTGGAGATGTTTTTTTAGCTGAAGATTTTTCTTTTTTTTAAAAAAAAAGGTTTTGTCTATGGGGATGGAAAATTCTTGCCCATACATGGAAGACTGAAAAGTCGGTCAACGCTAGCTCACTGCGCTGCCGAGAACGACAGCCGTGTCGCGGAGTCATCTCCGAGAGCTGCAGTCCAATGGCACGGCGCATGCTGATTGTGATGTGATATGATGCGCGGTAGCACAAAGAAAGTGTGGTGTCTCCATCACTCGTGCTCGTCCCGTATGGACCAAACATCTTGAACGAATTTTCTGTTTCCAGAACGTCGGTCGCTAACACTAGCAGAATTATTCTCTTGACACAAACGAACTCGCAAGAGAGAAGCAGGTCACGGTTCCACGGTGACGAGGACCTCGTCCCCACTTTTTCCCGTTTAGATCCAGCACAGACCACCCGTAGGTCCAAAACTAAGCACGCGAAAAAAGTAATTTCTGATCTTAGCAGAACGTCCGGAACCTGCATTTTTCTTTTTTTTTAAAAAAAAAAAGAGGAACCTGCAATATTAAACACATTACCATTGGACATGCAACAATAAGAGCAACTCCAACAGATTAGCTAAATGCATCCATGAAGATTATTATAGCTATTGTGGCGTAAAAAAACACATCTCGTCTTCTATTTTTTTCCGGCAGGGTATCCCGTGGTTCTTGCTGCCCATTTTCCCAGAGCAAAACCGCGGCACCAATTGACTCCCCCGCATGGGCTTCGCCTCTCACACGCTTGATTTCCTTCTCCATGCACCAGCCTCTCGAGCAGGGGCCAGCCGTTACCAAGTGGCTGAGCGGCCAAGGACCAGGGCACTGTTTGGCCTCCCATACATACCGCCTTGGCTATGAGCCAGCCGGCGATGCCACCGATTGGATGATCGATGTCTTGCCATGCGATGTTGCGAGCCTCACAGCCTCACTGGTGGCGGTGGCGGACACGAATATTGGGAGGACCAAGCTATTGGACCTTGAGACCTTCAAACGCTTTTGATTATGTGGCCGATTTTAATATAGAAAAGAAAAATGTTTAGCTAGGCTGTTGTAGCACTCTTTTTTGGGGGGAGGGGGTGGGAGGAGTTCTCTATTTTACTTGATGGCTAAATCAAGAGATTTAGCATTTGTTTTTGAGTAATTTCCGTGTGTGCCACTGAATGATTCCACGATACCAGGAAAACCGCTGAATAATTGATCTGGACATGAGTGCCATAAAAAATGCTCTTATGTTCTATGTGTGCCACTACCTTCTATACTGCAACAAACAACAGTTATCCCCAGCTTAAAAAGACGCTTATGCCCCTCCTTCATAGATGTGCAGCAAAATTCAAATTCTACGTGCGCCAGAATAATGGCATTGCTGTTATTTTGGCTGATATAAATGCATGGACAGTAGTGGCTCACATAGACAGTAGCAGCATATCATGTAAATGCACATAAAGTGACACAAGAAAAATTTAGAGATAGAAATAACCAAGTTTAACTAACACTGATTTATCCAAGTTGAACATAGGTTCACAACCGAGTCTCACATGTCAAACTCTTACATAGAAGTGTCTTACATAGGTTCTAGGTGCGCATATTAAAGATAGCCCACAGAGATGATCCAAAAGAAGATGTCATGCAAAAGAGAACACACAACAATTAGCCATCTAGCTTCATTTTGCTTCTGGTGCACAACGTTGGGCTTTCAGGAGTGGAATGATCTACTTTGCTTCTAGTGCGCATCGTTGGACTATCTTGAGGAGTAGGAGCCTTCTTCTTATCCTGCACAAGCTTGGCCTTGCCCCTCTTTCCTTTAGTCGACTTCTCTGCAGTTGGAAGCATGATTGCTAGGGCCATTGGTTCAAGTTGGTTGGAACCAGACCCTGACATCCTATAATGAGGACAATAGTATGGTAGTTAGGGATAGTGAACATGTCTTCTCCATGTAGCTGAAAAGAATTATAGTCAGGTTACTTACTTGATTGAGCTTGACGATGATGATGGTGTCCTCTTTTTCTTGGTAACAAGTGCAGCCAACTCAATTGGTATCTCAGGAGGGAATGTCATTGTTGGTGCAGATTGTAGAGAGGGTGCATCAATACTCAATTCTGTTGTAGGTTCATTTATTTTTGTCTTCTTAGATTTTGGAGGTCCTCTGCAACATTATTCATTTTTCATTACATGAATTGGAAAATACAGATTTACAAGAAATATAAATAGAGGATGCAAGAGTTATGAAGTTTGATAATACCTAGCTGCAAGCATGGCAGCTTTGTCTTTTGGATCACCATCTTTGCAGGTCCACCAGTGGTGTCCATGTTGCTTGCAAATTGGACACTGGTGCCTCCCTTTTCTACCTTGCCCACCTTCAGCACTGCCCTTATGTCTCGGTGTCTTTCTCCTTCCAAAAGTTGATTTCAGCAATGGTGTATGCATGAAGAAACCATGCTGAGACTCAGGCCACTGAGACTTGTCTGGAAAAGCTAGAATTACCTCCTCGTATGCTGATTTTAACATGTCAACTAAGAAGTAGGAGTGCACATAATCCTCAAGATTCTGACCTCTAATAGAAGTGATCATAGCAATTGCATGATTGCAAGGCTTTTCTGAAACTTTCCACTCTCTGCATGTACAAGTTCTCTCCTTAAGGTTAATAGCATACCTATATCATAAACATGTAACCAGCAAGGATTTAGATTAATTAAAATAAAACTAGCATTGCAATTAGCATCATAAACATGTAACCAGTAAGGATTCAGATTAGTTACAATAAAACCAGCAATGTAATTAGCATACCTATAACTTGAACCATCCCTCCTTATCACTTCTCCAATGTCATCTGAACCTTCAAGCGCATCCATATCTAAGTTTCTGCTCCTCTCCTTTAGGTTCTTCACAATATGGGGTAATATTTTGCCATCCATCTTCCCTGTAATTTTTCTTCTTTTATTCCACTTGACCATGAGCTTTTGCCTGATCACATCCATAAGATCATCTAAGTTTCGATCTTTTTCAATCTTGATCCAGTTGTTGAAGCTCTCAGCTAGATTGTTAGTGACATAATCTACCTTGGATAGAATTGAAAACTGGCTTCTGGTCCACAATTTGGTGTGATTTTGCCTTAGATACTTCACTGCAGCAGGTGTAGCTTCAACCATTGCATGCCAATGCTTGTTAAAATAGTATGAATTCTAAGAATATGCAGCAGGCCATAAGTTATTATCAAATACCTTCCCGTGATATCTCTTTTTAAAGTTACTAACTAAATGCACCATGCACTCCCTATGCTCTACATTTAGGAAAATAGTTGCTACCCCTGCCATGATTGCTTGACCTGCATCTGTGCATATCGATAATCCTGGTGGTGTGCCTATAGCATCCTTGAGTTGCTGAAAGAACCAACTCCAATTCCTAGTTGTCTCGGAGTCAAACACTCCAAGTCCAACTAGGTACATCCAGTTGTGCCCATCTACTACACAAGCTACTGCTAACTGACCCTTGAACTGACCAGTCAAAAATGTGCTATCAGCAGCCAAATAGGGCCTACATCCTCTAAGAAAACCATCGACACATGGTTTTTGTGCAAAAAAACAACCTTCTAAACCTGATCTTCTCCTCGATGGTATAGTGATATATGATGACAAAACTGTCAGGACATGCCTCTTCAACTGCTGCTTTGAATCTGTATAGGTTGTTGAAGCTTTTGTCCCAATCACCAAACAATTGTTTCAGTGCTAACTCTTTACCATAATAAACATTTTATATGACACAACAACTTTATATTCATCTTTGATCCTTCTCTGTAGTTCTTTAGGCCCAATGCTAGCATCTTCCACTAACCAATCCTTAACCTTCTCACAAACCCAAAACTGAGTGGCGTGCTTCACCTTTCCACTCCTCCTTGTACTACCACATGTATGACCATAGGGTTTTTTCTTCACCTGTGAAACAAAACCAGCAATGTCATTAACATCATAAACATGTAAAATAAATGGAAAGGACTCGCATTTATAAAAATCAGTATGATTTACCTTAACTACAACCTTGTCTTCCATTGTTGATGCATGGATCCTCCACTGACACTCTTCTGATTTGGAAGAGCAATGTGCCCTATGCCTCCCTAGATCACTCTTCTCAATGTTATATTCATACTCATGCTTGATTGAATGATGAGCAATAGCCAACTTAAACACACTCATATTGGGATAAATGCTGCCTACTTCCATTGGTGGGTCATTAACATCATAAACAATTTCTGGTTCTATAGGCTGGGGTGGGTCCTGCTGCTCCTCATCAGATGAGGCACCATCAGTTCCATAGCTCAATTCTAGTTCAGATTCAGAGCTGGGCACATAGTCTGCTTCGGTTGTTGGCTGTGTAGGACATGCAGTTTCATGATCACTATATTGAACCTCATCATCTCCAACATGCTCATTTTGTGGGAAAGGATTCACAAGATATGTTTCCAATGTGTCGTCAGTTGTTTGAGTAGGTTGGGTAGCATGGGAATCAGTTTTCTATAGGTTGGGTGCCTTGTGTGATAGCTTTGAGAGGAGGATTTTGTGGCAAGGAAGGTGTACAAGGCACAACATCAGAGATGATAGCATTGGATATGTTCCAATCAGGAATAGGAACATGTGGCTTCCTAGTATCGAAGTAGCCAATGGACATGCGGATGACTCTAGAGCTCTCATGCTTAGCAAACATTGCAAGCAGGTCTTGGTCTATTCTGATTTCTACATGGGATTCATCAGCAAGGTAGAATAGTTTGACAACATCATTGTAGCCACTAGGGTAGGAATGCAAGATGTCATCAACGAAGTCCTTGAAATTAGTATAATCACTGTCTACAACCTTGCTGAAACTATACCAGCCACCCTCCACTCTAGTATTGTTATCAAACAGTCGGATATCAAGGAAGAAACTTGTTTTCGGATCCATCCTATAGATGAACGCAGTATCAAAACTATAGCTATCTAGGGTTCAGTAGTACCACAGAGCCACAGAGGTGGAGGGAGCACAATGACTGACCCATCGAGAAGGCTCAGGTTTTGGTGAAGCCATCCCGCCCTGGACCTATGCGCTCACGTGCCGTGGGCGGGACCCGCACGCCGTCGCTTGGACGCGTGTCGCCTCCGGTGCCTGCGTGCTGCGGGGGGACCCGCGCGCTGGCAAGTTGGAGCCGTGCACCAAGGCCGGGACCCGCGCGCCACCGGCTGCCGTGCACCAAGGCCGGGACCCGTGCATCATCGGTAGCCATGAGCCTCCTAGAACCCTCCGCCGCTGGGAAAACGTGAGCCGCCTGTGGACCACCCGCACTGCCTAGGAACTACTGTCGTCGAGATCTACTGCCGCCACTACCGGGGAATCACTGCTCTAGCCGCCTAGATCTGTTGTCGCTGCCCCGCCTCGGTTCGAGTCTATCACGAGAAATAGGTGTCCAGGAATGATACGAGGCCCGCATCCAGTTTTGCATGTCGCATTCCTAATGGCAAGGTGAAAGGTCCTAATGGCTAGAGGGGGGGGGTGAATAGCCTATTAAAAATTTCTACAACAACACTTAACAAACTGGTTAGATAATTATGAGGCGAAGCAAGTGTAGCGCTAGCCTACTAAAATAGCAAGCCACCTACCACAATTCTAGTTTATATAGTTTCTATCCACACAAAAGCTATGACACTACACTAAGTTAATATGCTCTCAAAGGCTAACTAAAGAGCCATACTAACTAAACTAACAAGGTCTCACAACTAGCTACACTAAAGAGCTTGATAACTAGTTTGCAGTAAAGTAAAGAGAGTGAGCAATTTATTTATACCGTCGTGTCGAGGAAGGAGCCAATCAATCATAAGAACGAATACCAATGAAGACCAATCACCTCGGAATCAAATGATGAACACACTGATTTTTTACCGAGGTTCACTTGCTAGCCGGCAAGCTACTCCTCGTTGTGGTGATTCACTCACTTGAAGGTTCATGCGCTAATTGGCTTCATACGCCAAACCCTCAATAGGGTGTCGCATAACCAACACAAGATGAGGATCACACAAGCCACGAGCAATCCACTAGAGTACCTTTTGGCTCTCCATCGGGAAAAGATCAAGAACCCCTCACAATCACCACGATAGGAGCCGGAGACAATCACCAACCTCCGCTCGATGATCCTCGCTGCTCCAAGCTGTCTAGGTGGCGGCAACCACCAAGAGTAACAAGTGAACCCCGCAGCGAAACACGAACACCAAGTGCCTCTAGGTGCAATCACTCAAGCAATGCACTTGGATTCTCTCCCAATCTCACAAAGATAATGAATTAATAATGGAGATGAGTGGGAGGGCTTTGGCTAAGCTCACAAGGTTTCTATGTCAATGCAAATGGCCAAGAAAGTGAGCTTAAGCCAGCCATGGGGCTTAAATAGAAGCCCCCACGAAATAGAGCCGTTGTACCCCTTCACTAGGCACAACACGGGGTGACCGGACGCTCCGGTCATATTGACTGGATGCTGGACCTCAGCGTCCGGTCACGTGATGTGTGCCATGTGTCCCCTCTCTTCAAATATTGATCGCCCGATCTCAACGGTCAAGTGACGACCGGACACAACAGCTCAAAGTGATCGTGTGCTGAACCCCAGCATCCGGTCATTTCCAGTAAGCATCTAGAAATGACCTTTTACGACCAGACGCGTCCGGTCATGCTCGACCGAACACACCCAGCGTCCGGTCACACGGCAACTCCCCTGTGCGCTGCCACGTCAGCAGGACCGGACGCACCTTGTCAGCGTCCGGTCATTGAGTGACCCAGCGTCCAGTCAGAGACCGATGCTACGCGTCCTCTGCTGCCACTGACCGGACGCGCCGGTCCAACCGAGACCAGCGTCCGGTCACTTATAGTGACCTCCGTCTTTTCTGTCTAGGGCGCCGGTGGCACCAGACTGTCCGCACTCTACAGGCGGACACTCCGCCGGTGAAGTTCCTAACCCTTGCTCAAATGTGCCAACCACCAAGTGTATCACCTTGTGCACATGTGTTAGCATATTTTCACAAACATTTCCAAGGGTGTTAGCACTCCACTAGATCCTAAATGCATATACAATGAGTTAGAGCATCTAATGACACTTTGATAACCGTATTTCGATACGAGTTTCACCTCTCTTAATAGTACGGCTATCGATCCTAAATGTGATCACACTCACTAAGTGTCTCGATCATCAAAACAAAATAGCTCCTACCATTTATACCTTTGCATTGAGCCTTTTGTTTTTCTCTTTCTTCTTTTCAAGTCCAAGCACTTGATCATCACAATGGCATCATCATCATCATGATCTTCACAATTTCTTCATCACTTGGAGTAGTGCCACCTATCTCATAATCACTTTGATAAAACTAGGTTAGCACTTAGGGTTTCATCAATTTACCAAAACCAAACTAGAGCTTTCACAAGGGCAGTTGGGGGATTTTTGAAAAAAGGAAGACAATCTGCTCTCGTTGACGGCAGGGAATCCTAACAGTTCTGACGGCAGTGGCACTCGTGGAACGTAGAAACATTTTCGATGGCACTCATGTTCAGACTCATTTTTTAGTGGCTTCCATGGTATTGTGGAATCATTCAGTGGCACGCATGTAATTTTCTCTTTATTTTTACCTAACCTCTTGGAGTTGCTCTAACATCTTCATGTTCACAACTCACAAGTGCCACGTAGCAGTCCTCCACCAACACAACGTACTCAGTGAAATTCCATCTATTATAGTTGTCCGAATTTCTCAGCCTCCTCTTTGTATATCGCAGTACCATGCACATTGCATTTGGTTCTAGAAAAAAAGAGGAACACGATGGGAATGGGATCGTCCAAAGTTTTTAGTTGAGAGGATAGATTCATATTCTATCCTATTTTTTGGTTTGGTTTAGGGGATCGAAAAGAATTGAATGACCCTATTTTTGGGATTGCTAACACTAGTCATCTATGGGCCTGTTAGCCATTCTCCTATATTTTTCTCTAATAACATTATCTTCCCTCTTGCAGTTCGCTGCCGCGTAGCCTTCCCTTGTGCCATCCACCACAAACCAATGCCTAGAGATGTCAACAGAGACCCGACCCAAGAGAACGAGGATGGGTGCATTTTCTCCCTCTCCCCCCCCCCCCCCCCCCCCCCCCCCCCCCCCCACACACACACGAAGGACTTAATGGGGATGTACTCCTCCATCGGGTTTGGCGGGACCAAGATCGAATTGGGAAGCATCGTAGTGTGCCCCGTGGGGATCCTCGACCAGCTACTATGGGATTAATTCTTTATCGCGCTAGGATTTATCATGGGCCTTAGAATTTATTTGATTTAAAGTTGGACCAAACCCAATTAACTCCAACAAAAACAAATAGTATATTGTTATTGGCACGAGCACCCCACAACTAATTATACATGACATTACAACATACGAGCATGTTTGCTAGTTGATACTGAAAGCAAGTCCAATAGGTTGCTCCCAAGATAGCCTACACATAAAATATATTCTTTTTGTTGTTGTTAAAATAACATTATTCCTACTTATAGCAAAATAATAGTCGAATATACAACACTCGCTCCCCTCCAAATTTGGAAAGGTGCTTCTTGGTCTATCCCTTATAACAGTTCCCAAATAAACAAGCTACGTTTCGAGGTAGTCTTGAACCAAAATCCACTTGAATAATTCTTCAAATAAAACATAAAATATATAAAAAAAGATGTTGATAGTTTCATTATTGGTCCAAAAGCAGCAATTAACACTAATTTCCGTTCAAATCTCACTTAACTAAATTGTTTTTTCAAGATTACACGGTTTTTTTTTGAATCAGAGTACACACAGGGAACTCATGGACACGCACACATTTATTCTACTCCTAATGCAAGTACCTGCGTCAAGTCCAAGATCCAAACTCGGATGGCTAGGTTCATCAAAAGAAACCCGATCAGTTGAGCTAAACTCAATCGAAAATTATATTTTAACCACGAATAGAATACAAAGAATCTTAATCTTAAGAGATGGTTTTAACTTTCACTAATGTTTATTCGTAGCTATTCATATAATAACCTAACTAGGTGCTTGGAGTAGAGATAGAGCGTGAGGATATACTATTTCGTATGAAGGTGGGTGTCGTAGGTGTGGATTAGATGCTTCTCCAGCCTAGCTAGGACCAAATTTATATTCAGACCATGTTTAGATTGTAAAAAATTTCAAACTGATGAATAGTAGCACTTTCGTCTTATTTGGTAAATATTGTCCAATCGTGAATCAACTAAGCTCAAAAGATTCATCTCGTGATTTCGAACTAAACTATGTAATTAGTTATTTTTTTACCTATATTTAATGCTCCATGCAAGCGGCTAAAAATTGATGTGATGGAGAGAGAGTGAAAAAACTTGGAATTTGGAGGTGATCTAAACAAGGCCTCAAGGTATATTCGGTTTTCCACGTGCACGTTCCAAAGCTGGCATATCATATCCCCGGTTCTCAGTGGCGGATCCAAAGGGGGGGCTGGGGGGGCTCCAGCCCCCCCTAATGTCTTGTTTTCAAGCCTAATCACTGTAGCAAAAGCTTGATTTCACCATTAAATCTTCATGCAAATCAACATCTCCATTGTTTTAGCCCCCCCTTATCCCGCATCGTGCATCCGCCACTGCCGGTTCTCTCCAGCCTAGTACTACTAGCTCTGAGGCTCAAGCAAGGCCTCAATCCCCCCACCACGCTTCATCATCCTCGGGTGCCCGTAACATTTTTTTGGTGTAAAAATTGATCGTATGGCCGTATGCCGTAACGACGACGGCCGTCTCATTCTCAAGTCAACGGCGAAGTCGTGCGTGGTGATCGAGCACGCAGCGCTGGCCGGACGTCTCCGCCTGCAGCCTGGCACTGGCCCGCTGCAAGCTGCAGTCCAGCGGATACTGGCGAGCCGTCCGGTCCATGCCCATGCGGAGACGTTTGGTTACTCCGAAGGAATGGGCTCCATGGATCGATTGTCGGGGTTAGTTGGGCCTATTTGGGCCCTATGTCCGTGAGTTGGGTGGTCGGAGGCCCAGCATCAACTGTGGGCCAGAATAATGAATACACGCGTGGAGAGTTCCTTTGTTTAACCGGCTCACTTGCTCTGGTCCTGCTCCAGAAATGGCATGCTCGGGTACCTCCACTCATTCTTCAGAGAACACGAGAGAAACCAAATGATGCTGTTCTTCATAGAAGATTCATCTCTAATAAGGCGTATGCACATATACATATATGCATGCTTTGATCTATTCATAAGCCGCCTGTCACCATCTCTTGAATTATTCGTCTGAAATATTTCTGACTTTATGCGGAGTATAAATATTTGTCAAGTTGCGTGTATACTTTAAGGGAAGCTGGATTCTAGTCGACCGGCCGGGAGCAGGAATCTTTTAATTGTTCCATACAAAACTCGATTTGACCCAGTGATTGCTGCCATTGGCTGCTCATTTCCTATTTTTGTTCAGGGTGCGCACCGGTGATCTTGGACGTTTCGCAGCAAACGCCGGCCAATGGTCGTGGGGTTTATCATTTGGACGTCCCCTGATTCAGAAGGTAGCCGAATTGTTAGTTGGAAACAAACTTCGGATCCTAAGGTAGCTATACGATGCATGATCTGCTGAAGATATTAAATTTGATTGTTCTTAGCTTATTAATTTGCTCCAGGAGCTATATACATATTAGAACAGTATTGCACTGTCAACAATTTATGGTGCCTTATATTTGGCTTCCTCGGTAGTTCTAGCATGCACATGGCTACGCAACAAGGCCTAATAAGATCTTTAGATTATCATTTGACAACAGGAACGATTCGATTTTGATCCTGAGGTGTAGCTATCAGTTGTATAGAATTTGAATTTGAGCTTATAGATTGCAACACAGAAAGAAATGATTTGCAGAACCATGAGTTCTAGTTTTCAGCTAGAACCCTCAAAAGTTTCGAATTTTGATCCTAAGGTACTATCATGCATGATCTAGCTATAATATATAAAATCCAATGTTCTTAGCTTATTAGTTTGCTACTCGGACTATATATATGTTGGAGTCAGCCAGTCAGGGGCGGAGCTTCAGCGCGCATTGCAAGGTGTGGCTACCACTACCATCACACCTGACTACACCGGATGCTATACTATAGCATTTCAGTTCCACATTAGCCTAGATATCATGGAGTGCAGCTCATCGTTTCGTCTGCCAGCTACGCCATACCTTACTTTTCATCCGTCCTTTGGCACTGCTTGGAGTGTAATATTGCAGTATGAATAATTCCTTTCTCAGTTGTTCTAGTGTACATATATATATATATGGCTGTAGGCAACAAAGTCTATGATTTTTAGATTGGCATCAATTTGGAACAATTTAAACCACAATAATATAGAATTTGGATTTTAGCTTATTATAGAGTGCAACACATAATTGTACATTATTTAATAGGTTTTTTCAAAAAGCTGATTTGCAATTGCAATGTCACCGTTCCTCACCTGGGCCGTCCCCAAGAGGCCCAACAGCCAAAGAGGAGTAACCGGGCTCGCCGCAAGAGTGCCAAGTTCCAGGGCCCAGAATGGGCGTGTAACTGTTGTGTTATGAGCGTAGAGTAGATAAGGGAAGCAAGAGGAGAGACGCAGGAAATCATCCAAAATTGTAAGAACGTATTGAGATATTGAGAAGGAACCGGGACCTCATTGGTCCGCGGCGGCAGAGTTGCCGGAGTAATCTGAGTCGAAGTCGCCAGAGAGAGTTGTGTTGCTAACATACTTGGTATCAGAGACAGGGCTCCTTGCGCTGCGGCGTCCTGGATTCTGCGCCGCCCACCCATCCCCACTTCACCCGCCTCCAGCGCTCGAGAGGAGTGATGGATCCCCTTTGCAAATCGGCGTTCGACGATCTGATCTCGCGATTCGAGGCGATGGATGCGCGCTCCGCCGACTGCTGGGAGCGGATCGACCGCCGCCTTCAGGACGCGGCCTCCGCGCTCGAGCAGCGCGACATCGTCGTCGAGTCCCGCCTGGAGTCGCTGGAGGAGTTCGCCTCCTCTCAGTATACCGCCGCCGTAGTAGCGAACAACTGGGGAGGCCACTTCGAGTCGCGCGTCTCCGACCTCGAGCACCGGATCTTCGACCTTGAGTGCATCCGCATCG
The DNA here is from genome assembly GCF_019320115.1 of Miscanthus floridulus. Taxonomy (NCBI): domain Eukaryota; kingdom Viridiplantae; phylum Streptophyta; class Magnoliopsida; order Poales; family Poaceae; genus Miscanthus; species Miscanthus floridulus. The sequence continues at coordinate 176,325,678 of NC_089587.1, read as the reverse complement.
TCGAGTGCGGCAACGAACGCGACGAGCGAGTGGCCGACCTCGAGAAGGTGGTGGAGGAGCTCAAAGCCGGCCAGCCCAAGATCTACGCCCACCTCGACGATGTGCGCTTCGACCTCCGCGCCCTGAAGCACCACGATAACCAGCGCCCGCCGCCTCCTTGGATGGCGGCACCCCACGAGTTGACCGCCGCGCGCCCACCTGCCGGATCCACGGTCGACTGGCCCAGCGGGCACCACGTCGAGCTTACTACACGGGTGAGGAACTACGGTTCGGCAACGACCATAGCTCCGACCCCGGCCAATGGTACGTTTGCCGCTCCTCACCACAATCCCCATTATTCTCTGCATTTTCCGCCTCCCAATCCACCCCCGCCAGCCCCAAACCCACACAATTCCAATTCACATCACCCAGATCTCGGCCATCTATCGAAAATGCATTTTCCCCAATTCAACGGCGACGATCCTCAACATTGGATGACCTGTGCACAAAATTATTTCGATATGTATGGTGTTCACCCATCTATGTGGATCAAGTGTTCCACTATGCAATTTACCGGTCCTACGCGTCGCTGGTTTCAGTCCGTGGAGCGCAATCTCGTCGGAGTGGACTGGCCCTCCTTCTACCGTATGATCCGTGAGCGCTTCTGCCGCGATCAGCAAGAGCTTCTCCTCCGCACTTATCTCCACATTCGCCAAACCACCACAGTTCAGGACTATGTGGATCGTTTCGTCGACCTCATAGAACAACTCTCTGCTTACACACCAAACCCGGATCATATTGCATATGTCACTCGCTTTGTCGATGGGCTTCGTGACGATATCCGCGCTGTTGTATTCGTTCAACGCCCCAAGGATTTGGACTCTGCCTGCATTTTGGCTTTGTTGCAGGAGGAGGCGACAGCACCGCGTTGGCGTCGTGAGGGGCGCCAGCTACATGCTCCGCCGTTCGTCAAGCAGCAAGTGCAGAGGGGCGCCCTCCCACTGCCCCCTCCACCTGCTCGTGCCGGTCCACCACCTCAGGGTACTGCGGGGCTGCCGGTCTAGCCTCGTCGTCCTCAAGATGATCACAAGCCCCCTCCTTGGCCGCTCGAAGAACGTTTCCAGTCTCTTCGCGACTATCGCAAATCAAGAGGCCTCTGTGTTCGTTGTGGGGAGCGTTGGCAGCCGGGCCACAGATGTGCCCCTCAAGTTCAACTTCATGCCTTGCAGGAACTCTGGGATGTTTGTCAGGATGAGTTCGAGGTGCCTGGAAGCTCAACAACTACTGATGTTACAGAACCAACAGATGCAGTCCTAGCTCAGGCCTTCATGTTGTCTGCAGCAGTTCATTCTGGGACCGCTACTGGGAAAACAATGCAGTTCCAAGGCTCTATTCAGGGTCATCCGATCTAGATTTTGCTGGATTCAGGCAGTACAAACTCATTCGTCAGTGCTTCTCTGTCTGATAGGCTGCATGGTATTTCTGATCTGAGGAACCCAATCACTGTACATGTTGCTGATGGTAATTCTGTTATGTGCACTCAAGAGATTCCTATGGCAGCATGGTCGGTACAGGGCTACGAGTTCCATTCTAATCTCAAGGTTCTCTCTCTGGGATCCTATGATATGATTATAGGCATGGATTGGTTAGAGGCTTTCTCTCCTATGAAAGTTCACTGGCTGCAGAAGTGGATTTGCATTCCATATGGCTCCATTCAGGTCTTACTCAGGGGTCAGCATCCTCATTCGGCAGCAGATTCTTTAGTCCAAGTATATCACATTGCAAGTGATGCGTCTGACAGTCCTCAGTCTGACATTATGCCAGAAGTGCAGCTCATATTGGACGACTTTGCTTCTGTGTTCGCTGAACCGTTCGGTCTGCCTCCACGCAGAGCTTGCGATCACAAGATACCACTTGTTCCAGGGGCACAACCAGTGTCAGTTTGCCCTTATCGCTATGCTCCTGCACTTAAGTCTGAGATTGAGCGCCAAGTAACTGAGATGCTGCATTCTGGTCTGATTTGCCCCAGTACAAGTGCATTTTCCTCTCCAGTCCTTCTGGTACGTAAAAAAACTGGGGATTGGCGACTCTGTGTCGATTACCGTATGCTCAACGCCCTGACAATAAAGTCTAAGTTTCCCATACCCATCATTGACGAATTGCTCGACGAACTAGCTCATGCCAAGTGGTTTTCTGTGCTGGATTTGAAAGCTGGTTTCAATCAGATCAGGCTGGCGCCCGGAGAAGAGTACAAAACGGCATTCCAGACTCATTGGGGTCAATTTGAATACTCTGTCATGTCATTTGGTCTCACCGGCGCACCAAACACGTTTCAGGGCGCCATGAACACTACCGTGAGACCTCTGCTGTGTAAATGTGTGCTAGTATTCTTCGATGATATCCTAGTATTCAGCTCCTCACTCGCAGAACATCTATGTCATCTCCGTCAGGTGCTGGACCTGCTTTCTCGGGATCAATGGCAGGTCAAATTATCCAAATGCAGATTTGCACAGCAAAGCATAGCTTACTTGGGCCATGTCATTAGTGCCACGGGAGTTGCAACGGATCCTAGCAAAGTCAAATCAATCCGCAAGTGGCCGGTGCCAACTGACAGCAAGCAATTGCGCAGCTTTCTAGGCCTAGCTGGTTACTACAGGAAGTTCGTGCGTCACTTTGCTATATTGGCACGACCATTGACAAATTTACTTAAAAAGGGCACTCTGTTCATATGGACTCCAGATCATGATGCGGCATTCTACACCCTGCAGCAGGCACTCATATCAGCTCTAGTGCTAGCCTTGCCGGATTTCTCCAAGCAATTTCAGATCCACACAGATGCCAGTGATGCTGGGGTCGGTGCAGTGTTAATTCAGGAGGCTCACCCGATTGCGTTTGTCAGTAAAGCTCTCGGCCCTCGCACTCGTGGCCTCTCAACTTACGAAAAAGAGTATTTGGCAGTTCTTGTGGCGGTGGAGCAATGGAGATCATATATTCAACATGATGCGTTCATTATCTATACAGACCAGCGTAGTCTTGTCCATCTTACTGACCAGAGATTACACACCCCATGGCAACTCAAGCTGTACACCAAGTTGGTAGGCTTACAGTACACAATTATTTACAAGCCGGGCACTATGAATCAAGCGGCTGATGCTCTCTCTCGTCATCCCTCTCCACCAGCTCAACTGAATGCCGTCTCCTCATCAACACCAGTATGGCTGGCTGCGGTGGTGTCAGGCTATGACAAAGATCCTGCTGGTACTCAATTGATTCAAGAACTACTCTTGGCCCCAGATGCTCATCCCCCTTTCTCACTATCTAATGGCGTCTTACGTAAGAAAGGGCGCATCTGGGTGGGTCATAACCCCGGTCTTCAGCAACAACTGATCTCTGTCCTGCATTCCAGCGCGGTGGGCGGACACTCTGGTTTCCCAGTTACTTTCAGCAAGATCAAGAAACTATTTGCCTGGCGTGGGATGAAGGCTGATGTAAAGGATTATGTCCAGTCTTGCACTACATGTGCCCAGGCCAAGCCGGATTGTGCTAAGTACCCGGGTCTGCTGTCCCCGCTCCCAGTTCCCTCCGAGTCTTGGCAAGTCATATCTATGGACTTCATAGAAGGTCTACCTCGGTCTGGTTCTGCTGATTGTCTGCTAGTGGTGGTGGACCGGTTCAGCAAATATGTGCATTTCATACCGCTGTCCCACCCGTTCAGTGCTCCTCAAGTTGCCCAGGCATTCTTCGATAACATCTATCGCCTACATGGGTTACCAACTCACATCATCAGTGACCGCGACAAGATCTTCACAAGCTTATTCTGGCGAGAGCTGTTCCGCCTCTCCCATATAACACTTGCTATGAGTTCAGCATACCACCCGCAGACGGACGGCCAGACCGAACGCGTAAACCAGTGCTTGGAAACGTTCCTGCGCAGTTTCGTCAGCTCATGTCCACGGAAATGGATCAAATATGTTACTCTGGTGGAGTTCTGGTACAACACCAGCCATCATTCTTCCATCAATATGTCTCCGTTCGAGGTATTGTATGGACATCCTCCTCGCCATTTCGGTCTCTCTGTTGATTCTGTATCAGCTTCTACCGAAGTGGATGCCCTGCTGGGCGAGCGCGCCACGATGCTGTCTTCGGTGCGTCAACACCTTCTCCGAGCCCAGCAACGCATGAAGCACCGGGCCGACAAGCGACGTTCCGAGCGGTCGTTCCAGATCGGCGACTACGTCTACCTCAAGCTCCAGCCGTACGTGTAGTCGTCGCTTGCACCGCGCGCACACCAGAAGCTGTCCTTCCGCTATTTCGGCCCATACCAGGTGATTGACAAGATCGGCATTGTCGCATACAAGCTCAAGCTACCTTCTTCGTCGACAATCCATCCGGTATTCCATGTGTCGCTGCTCAAGCCCGCTCCCTCAAGCAAGTACATGGTGTTTCCTTCCCTCCCCGACGTCGACGATGAACACCAGGTGCCAGAAGCTATGCTCCAGCGTCGTCTTCACTCAAGGCACGATGGTGAGGTTCCACAAGTGCTCATCAAGTGGTCTGGCTTCGACACCAAGCTGGCCACGTGGGAGGACGAAGCAGCTCTACGCCAACAGTTTCCGGCGGCGCCGGCGTGGGGACACGCCGGAACTCAAGGGGAGGGGGATGTCACCGTTCCTCACCTAGACCGTCCCCAAGAGGCCCAACAGCCAAAGAGGAGTAACCGGGCTCGCCGCAAGAGTGCCAAGTTCTAGGGCCCAGAATGGGCGTGTAACTGTTGTGTTATGAGCGTAGAGTAGATAAGGGAAGCAAGAGGAGAGACGCAGGAAATCATCCAAAATTGTAAGAACGTATTGAGATATTGAGAAGGAACCGGGACCTCGTTGGTCTGCGGCGGCAGAGTTGCCGGAGTAATCTGAGTCGAAGTCGCCAGAGAGAGTTGGGTTGCTAACATGCAACTATATTAAGTTCTAGTTTTTCACTTAAGACCCCACAAATTTCAATCTTTCCTTATGACAACGTCGTAGAAAGTAGTGAGGCATGGTGGCATAGCGCCTCCTAGGTTCTTGACTTCTTGTGGACTATGCCAAATGTGAAAAGACCGAAGAGTAGCTTGATGTGGACTTCCAACAATTGCTAATATAAGCAGTGGCCCTAAACAAAATTGTGCCTTCACCACAAATCCTCCTTCCACAACATGAAAGGTTATCTTCGCCAACGGGCAGTGGACGCGGGGCATCTCGGGCAGCATGTCCACGGCAGCCATCGCAGAATTCCTAGACCTTTGGGAAGCCACGACAGAAGTGACATTGCGGGAGCAGGAAGATAGGACGGTGTGGTGCTGGACCCCCGACGGCAACTTTAGCGCCAAGTCCGCATACAAGATGCTACACACCGGATCAATTCCTTTCCGTGGACACGCTCGAAGACGTGGGCGCCGTTGAAGGTAAAGATCTTCCTTTGGCTATCGTTCCGAAGGCGACACTGGACGAATGACCGCCGTGCAAGGCACGGGCTCCACGGCAGGGAAGAGTGCTACCTCTGCGACCAGGCACCGGAAATGATTGATCACATCCTGTGCACCTGCCCATTCGCAAGGGAAGTATGGTTTCACATATGCCAGACACTTGGCCGCCCGCTGCCGCCCACGGCCAACTCGGTTCTAGGATGGTGGAAGCGCCTAAGGGGAAGCAAAGGAAGGGCATGGATTCCCTCTTCGCGCTAACCTCATGGATAATTTGGAAAGAGCGGAACGCTCGATGTTTCAGGGAGGCCGCGACCACGGTTCCGGAGCTGCTGATGATCATCAAGGCGGAAGCCGACCAGTGGGCTCAAGCGGGCGCCAAAAACTTAAGGAGTTTAGCATCGGGAGGGTAGCCTGCTATTCACCGAGATCTTCAATGGTAACCTTCGTGTTCAGCCGGCCTAGTGCTAGCGCCTTGTATTTACACTCTTTCTCCTTAATGCAATGATATGCAACGCTCTTGCGTATTCGAGAGAAAAAAGGTTATCTAATTGTCGCAATTGAAGTAGTGCCGGTGGTGGCTCTTGCGAGTGGGAAAAAACTGGGAGCATCATGCTCAACTTGCTATAGGAAGTGTGCTGGTCAAACTTTACTAGGTTCGTAGAAAATATTAACAATATTTGTATCTTCGACAAAGTTTATTATGAAAATTATGTACTGTAAATATTAACATTCTTTATATATTTGGTTGAAATTGTTGAGTATACTTAACTTCTCAGAAAGTGAGAAAGCCAGATAAAAAAAGACGGAGGGAGTGTATCTTGTGATGCGGTGCTCCAACAATTGCTAAAAGCGTCTTCTTCCAAAAAGAAGTAACGCACAGCTTTCGTCACAGGTACTCTTTTCAAAACATGAAAGGTTATCTAGCCAGTGATGATGATTGCCACGCAAGAAATTAGTCACCTTCAACTTGCGAATTAAGCTTTTAAAAACAACCGCATGGACAATATTCTAGAGCCCTATAATTGCATTCATGTCACTATAACATCTGGTGGGTGGTATAATCGACTAGGAGCGAGCAGCAGGGAAATCTATCTATCCAGCACCCTGCCTCGTAGGCGCCATGATAAGCCACTCGTAAACAAAAACAAACTAAACTAAATCCAAACCGCTTCTTTAACGCAGCAAGAGGTCACCCTACCTTTTGCGCTTGAGAAAAGGCAGAATTTCGGCGTACGCGGCGCCGGCCTGCACTACGTAGTTTGACGTACGGTGATGCACGCTGTTAGGTTACCGCTGCTCCGAATCCGAAATGCGTTTTTAAGTTTTAATGGACAACTAAAATCGCTCAGCCGCGGCTCATGCATTACGTGCGACCTAGCTGGAGCTTGGTCGATTTCCCGGTTTTCTTCAACGTTAACTGTATGTGCTCCCTGGGTAAAGTGGGCTGCAATTGTTAACAATGAATACCGGCGACTATTAATTATCAGGCCTAGCTAATCGCCAACTGACGTCGTCACTCTCCATCATTCGCAAGTTTTAATCGTCGTCTGGCTGCCTGCAGAACCCTCGATTCCAATGGTTTCCCGCAAGGTAACATAACATGCCCTACTGATGCTCGTACGCTCGCCACGCACTGCAACGCAGACCGTACCCGCCCTGTCACTGAAAGTGAGTCCCACCAACAGATGGAATCTCTCTGGGCCAAATTCGCAGCGAAGCCAGGGTGTGGGAATCAGTCGAAAGCTTTGACAGATTCTTCTTACTCGAGAGAAAAAAAAAGTTCCAAGGTTATAAAAAAAAAAGGCGCCAAGTGCTTGCGGCGTCCGTTGTTGATAATTGGGCATGCAGCAGCTGATATCTTATTGCTCCAATGGCTGCGCCTTGCGTCACCGGCTCGCAAGTAGGTGCTGTATCTTATTGCTCCAAGGATTGTTTAAGGCGTTTCGTGACAGGAAATCTTGTCCTTTTGAATCTGGAAGAATCCACCACCCCAATGGCATACAGTACTGTCCAAAAGCACACTGCTGCGTGTGCTAGCTAGCTAGCTCCATGAGAGTGCAACTAAGAACTAACTAACCGATTAATTAAGTGCATAATGCAGCAGCATCGTCGTAGCTTGATATATACTCAATCCATCCCAAATTGTAAGACGTTTGACTTTTTTGACACCAAGTTTGACCATTCGTCTTATTCAAACATTTGTGTAAAATATCACTTCTTTTGTCGTGGTTTGGTTTATTAATAAAAATTCTTCAAGAATGACTTAAATTTGACTATATTTGCACAAATTTTTTGAATAAGACGAGTGGTCAAACTTGAGACAAAAAAAGTCAAACGTCTTACAATTTGGGATGGAGGGAGTATATACGATGATATGCAAGTCCATGACGTATGGCTCAGATCCATATGTACTGTAACAGCACGCTAGCATCTGTTTGTCAGTTAGCTAATACTCCGTATATTGTCTCAAAAATAATTCTCAGAGGCACGAAAGCAAAGCGTTACATAGGTTGTTAGGGCGTCCCCAACAGGAAAGATTAAATCGTTAGCGATTTGAGCTCCCAAAACATTAAAAAAAGGAAGGTCAGAGCGCAAAGTAATACAGGGCCTGGCTAGCTAAACTTGTATTGGGTCGTACGTACTTGTTGGCTGAATGGCTGCCATTTACAAACAAGTATGGAACCACTGTATACTCGGCAAATAAAGTAGCCATGATAGATGGGTGTCCTGACGACCCATGAGGCCAAAAAGATTTGTCTGAATGTTCAAAGCATAATTTCCTATTATAGAAACCTTACGTGGAGCTAATTGTAGTTTGGTTCATCGACTGAACTTAGCACACCATGTTTCTAGATTATATACTCCATCGATACTAAAAAAAAATGAAGTCGTTTTGGACAGCGACACGATCTCCAAAGCATAACTTTGACTACTTATTTTTATGAAGATATTTATCAAAAAGTGATATATGTAAATTTTTGTAAAAGTATTTTTGAAGACAAATCTATACATAGTTTTCGCATTTCTAAACTCAACAACTTAAAAGTTATTCATAATTTATATTCACAATGTTTGACCCAAGCCTTATCCAAAATGACTTTATTTTTGAGTATGGAGGGAATATATAATAAAACTCGTGTATGTAAACCATGATTTGACTTATTAATGGTAATTAAGTCAAGTTGCAGCGCCGCAAGCATACATTAAAAAGTTATGTATGATTGAAGTTGAAGCTATATATAGAAAAATCCTACTCTAGCTAGCTAGCTCCAAAAACAGGCAGACGGAGTCAGCAGCGGTTGAAATGCTCAGATCATCACTGAATCTAGCGCGCACGGTAATCCAGACCAGAAGTAGAGTATTTGGGGCCTGTTTAGTTCTCCCAAATTCCAGAATTTGGCACTATGCAAAAAGAAGATTCCCTGTCACATCAAATTTGTGGTACATGCATGGAGTACTAAATGTTGACGAAATCAAAAACTAATTACACAATTTGGTTGTACTTTACGAGATAAACATTTTGAGCCTAATTAATCAAAGTCTGGACAATTATTACCAAATAAAAACGAATAAGCTACTGTAGCTACAGTGGCCGCAGAATCTGGCGGCGCCGAGTTGGTGTACCAACTAAACGTGGCCTTGTTCTAGTGTGTAAGCACTCAATGCAATTAAGCCACAAACAGTGATTTGTTGAGCTAGCTAGCCGGAAACAGTGATTAAAGAATGATCGTCGTCTCTGACGACATATGGAGGTCCAGTCAGGATTCACCGTACGTGGATCGACCATCGGTACCAGAAATGGCACGCTCATCAGCATGAGGTGTAGGGACAATGTACAGAATCCTATCATGTCGCTGGGGTGATGACACATCATGATATATATAACCTGTCAACAGGGAAGAAATTAAAACCATGGTGACTCAGCTACAACTTGGATTTGAGTGATACACGGACTCTTACAAAAAACTATATATATATCGTCTAGCTAGCTAGAATCAGCATGCACTCGGATGCAAATTAATCAAGTTATAACTAACGCACAAGAAACCGATCGAACTACATACCTAATGATAAGATCTATTGTCCTAACTCCTAACATAGAAGCTGCAAGCACTAAGGCATTACTACAACGTGGAAAGCTAAAATCTAACCCATGTGTTTCTTTCTTTCTATCTATCTATCTATCTATCTATCTATCTATCTATCTATCCTTTTTCTTTGGAACCAAAACCTCATGATGTGTTTCTTCTCTATCCCCTCTTTCATCACCACACAATATTTTCTCTTATCACCCTGCATTGATCATGTCCGGCAAGTGCAAGTTGTCCTCTCTGTTAAAAATTTAGGCATTTTCATGATCAATTTAATCCAGAAATATAACATGAGCAGGTTCGCGACAACATATATGTGCATGTGTAAATCACTAATGAACTCTACAGCATGCAGACATGACATACAGATCGATACAGTAAAAATGCAAAATACGGTAATTATTGAGATCAGATTGTACCCAGCGGAGGGTCCCATGCCGAGGGTATCGGAGGGTCCATTCGCACTAGTCGACATAGTGCGTTGCTCGAAGTCGTGGACCACAGTCGATGCAGGACGGTGTTCGCAGTGCAGTCCCACGAACGGATCACCAGGAAGAAGACGTCTTGCTGTTCCATAAGCAATCACCGGGAAGAAGACGGGTTCTGAGAGCGATCACCACCAGGAAGAAGACGTACGTGGACGAGCAGTCGCAGATTGCTCCCCAAAAACCTAATCGCCGCTCACCCCGTGCAAAGTTCTCAGGTGGACGAGGGTTCCGAAGGCACCTACTCTCCCGCTACTCCGTGCGCGTAGAGGTACGGGACGGGGAAGCCAGAGGGTTGCTGAGATGTGGTTTCTCTCAGGAGCGGTTGCGAAAAGGGAAAAAGGACTAACGGAGGACTACGGATATATGGCTGCGACGGTAAGGGAGAAAGGCAGCGGAGAATCCCAGGAGACGGAAAGCGGAAGAGATGGTAACTGATGCAATCAATTCGCCTCCACCATCAAGAAGAGAAACTCCCGTGATTATGTGGATTTAAGTGACAAAAGACTGGCCATGCCTGCCCGCTCGCTCGCCGCCCGCCTCGCCACGCCATGCCCTCAGCCCGGCCGCCGCCGGCGGTGGCAGCGGCGTGCGCACGTGTGGCACACCTATGTCATTTTCTCAGCTTCTCAATTAAGATGAAGAATTTCTAACCATATAAGCTGAGTCAACGTTCAGTCAAAATCCCGTATGGTATTAAACCATACAACACTTAATGTTACATACCATAGAGTTTTATTTGATTTATTAAATATTATACGGGCCAAGCCCATAATATATCCAACAATCCCCACCAAACTCTAGGGTTTCTAACAAAGTAGTCTCAGAACCATATTTTTTTATATACCAGTGTTTCGATGGAGACTGTTAAGTTGAACATCCATCTAGAATAATAGTTTCACTTAGTCACACCTGAACAATGGACTAAGCCTTGAATTGACAGTTTTGTGTGAGGTGAATGTCACTAAAGTCCTTAGCTGATACTTGGCTACAAAAGACATCCCCTCTATTTGAAGCATATAAGTTATACTCCAGTGTCTTTCATGAGTATTTAGATATCACTCAAATCTTATAGACTGTGACCAGCAGTCTGACTCATATAGGTGTGCTCCTCAAAAGATATTCTGTAGGACAACATCTTTGCTTTAGCAAGCCACTTGGAACACATTAAGGTAAAAACCAACCTGCCTTACAGAAAATAAAGATATGCATCAGACATGAGTCTTACTAAGGATCTTTTCTCACAATTTACTACTAGCTTGTTTCACCATCCTACTTCGCGGGATCTCCGATCACATAGAACAGGTTACCACTATAGTAAATTTCAAGTGGGTCTCAAACCCATCTCTCTTGATGCACTTTCTATCACATTGCGTGACAGACCCTTAGTGAATTGATCTGCCAGATTGTTAGACGTGTGAACATAGTTCAACACTATTACTACGGAGTTTCTCAATTTTCTGACAGATTTTAGTCGTCTCTTAACATGCCTTGTGGACTTCATGTTATCCTTAGAACTGTTAACCTTCGTAATCACAGTCTGGTTATCACAGTTCATAGAAATAGCCGGTATGGGTTTTTCAACAACCGGTAAATCCATAAGGAGATCACGAAGCCACTCGACCTCAGAGCCAGCGGTGTCTAATGCTGTGAGTTCTTTAGTGATTTACACATGCACATATATGTTGTCACGAACCTGCTGATGTTATATTTCTGGATTAAATTGACCATGAAAATGCCTAAATTTTTAACACTCTCTACCTCCTTGTGGGCGAGGCAAGTAGCATTGACAGTTTGAATTCGGATTGAAGCCATACGTAGGCTTGGACTTTGTAGATTATACAGTAGGAGGAGCAAGGGCGTGGAAAAGTATGGAGTGGTTTTGGTTGGCATGGGTGGAGAAACATAGGACGTGCTTGGTTTCTGGTTGCCAGCCGCCTCGCCGCATGGGGCGCAAGAAGTTTGCCCAACCGGGCGAGCCAATTCGGCCCTCCCATGCGAACAAGGCAAAACTCGTCAGTATAGTCCTTGAGGCAAGCATGCAAGCTATGAAACACACAGCTCAGCTTCACATCCTCGCCGGACACGGCAATCCAGAGCATGTTGGGTAGAGGAACCAAGCAACCTTATATATTGCGCTAAATGAAAGAAGAATAATGATAGGAGGTAGAAGAAAAAGGCAGATGTTAGATGGGTGATCTATCTATCTATTTATATATATCCTACAATTAAAAAGAACAAAGTGTGGATATTTTTTGGTGCGACATTTGTTTTGGTTCGTTCGTCTGCCCACGCCTGTGATCCCACGACATCTCCCGCATGCTGCGTCCTTTGGTGCGATTCTCCTTGATTGAATATTGTCTGTCATGTGATAGAGGAATCATAGTAAAATAGGAAGTAGAAAATTATTATGCTATCCATATACACATTGCATGTTTGCATGCACCAGCATACATGGCAACGAGCAAAAGGAAAGAGAATTAACACAGAAGGAAAGAGAATTAAGATAAAATGAACCTCTTTGCATTTCTGAGAACCTTGCCAAATCTGCCTATATTTAATTACTTTCCCTCTTTGCATTTGCAAAAGGGACAACTTTTTCCTTCTTTCATTTGGTTTCATGCTCACGTGTTCCATCGCCCTCGCTTGTTGTTTCTTGCTGAAACTGCTCTTGGGTCTGTTCATTTTGAATCCTTTCCCCATATTCTAATTAAACTACAAAATTTTGAATTAGGATACGAGGTAAGACATGCAAACAGATATTTCAAAACTACCTGTAGAGTCCAAAGAACTTAATAAATAAATTCTTCTGGAGGCAATGCAAATTCTCTCTAATCTTTTATTTGGTGTAGTTAGTGTTATCATAGTACCCGCATGTATCCATGGGAAATAAATCATGGACAAAATGTGGATACTTTTTGGTGCGACATTCCAACATGGGTCCATCGTCCTGCTAATATCCTTGAGGCAGATCACATAAAGGATGAGAGTCCCTCTATAAGATTGCTCACAAGAGACTCAAACTTATATCTGATCATGGTAATGTTGAATTACTTTGCATCAAAAGCATAGGCAATGATAAATGGGGACATAGGTTTTAGTATGCATAGTGGAGGAAAACTCAACCTTGGCCTTCTCAGCAGTTTTTCTGAGCCTTTGCAGTGCTAACTTGTCCTTACTCATATAGTCAAGAGGCGCACCATAAAATTATGCACCACTAAGAAAAGTGTTACCATTGGTTGCCTTGACCTGAAAAATATGTCGAAATTAAGAATTACAACACCTAATTCAACATCTTGGAACAAACACTCAAGTGGATACCTTATTCTACAATATATGTCTGTGTGGAATAGTCCTAAAGCCACACATATTTATACGGCGAGTATAACATACTTTGTTTTAAAATTTTATGAGAGATTTTTAAGACACGCAATATTATCCATGCGACGGGCACCAATATTTACATATATACTCGAACCTGTGTGTACAGGATTATATGGAGATGCAGCGGAACTTATTCATGGATTTATTGGCGTATGAAAGAAATGGATATCGGAGAATTCTTTCTGCCGATATAAAATATTATCTTAGCCATATCACGAAAAAGTCTATACAGTAGATTTTGTGAGCCCGCGACGCCACGCTCTCCGTGACTGTGTTAATTTCACGAACTTTGCTTTTTGAATTAAATGTTACTTTAACATCGGTATTTAATTTAACAGTATTGTTATCTTATCGTACGATCCGTGTGTTTTTAATACAAAAGATTTAGTTGTCCCGTAGCAACGCACGGGCACGCTACCTAGTATATATATATATATATATATATGTTCAAAATCCAAGTTCTAAGATTCATTTAAAATGTCGTGCGAATATATGATGCAGCAACACACTATAATTCTATCGAAGTTAATAAGTAAATTGAGTTAAACACATGGCCTAGCTAGCTGGATTACTTATTGGCAATAAGTACTCCCTCCATGCTAAAATACAAGGCATCCTAAGAATTTTAGGATAGATTATGGGGTAAAATAAATAATGCATGTTTCTCCCTTAACTACCAATAGATCTCGTGCTTACCAATTTTGAACCAAGTGGTACACACTAACGACATGCATGCATGTGATTGGTGCTTTGTGTGAGTTAATTCACCTAAAACATATCATAATTTAGGAAAATTTTTAAATGCTTCAATACCTCATATTTCAGGATGAATGGAGTACCTATAATTCACTACAAGATTTTCAGTCTACTGCAACGCCAAAAAAGTGTAGCAAAAGACCCAAAAATGGTAGCCATAGTAATTTTGCTACCAATTTTTTTTGGTTAAATGTCGTTGCACTTGTAAGGGTAGCAATAGCATAATGCAATGGGTTACATTTTAGTTGCGACACACAGCCCCTCTATTGCAACACTTTTGACGCTTTTGCAACACCTGGTGAGTGTTGTAACAAAAGCAATTGCAACCACTATGGGTGTGGTAATAGTATCAATTGCAACGAACTAGGCGTTGCTAGCGATACGTATTGCGACACGCTGGTCGTGTAGCAACACAATGCAAGCGCAACGCAACACAGGTGTTGCAATCGTGGTTGTTGCTACGCAGAGAAAGCATTGCAATAGAGGTTCTCTATTGCCACGTCGCCTAAATGGTTGCTATAGGTGGCTTAGGTTATTGCAACATCTCTTCAGGTTGGTTGCTACAGAGAGGTCGTATATTGCCACGTTTCTGAATGGTTGCTATAGATGGCATAGGCTATTGCCACGTTACTTAGGTTGGTTGCTACAGACAGGTCATCTATTGCCACGTTACTAACTATCTGGTTGCTATAGGTAGATTCCTCTATTGCCACCGTCATCTTTTTGTAGTTGCAAAAGATAGTTTCTCTATTGCCACGATTATCGTACCTATTGCCACGACTAAATGTGGTTGTTATATGTGCCATCATATATTGCAACGCCAGATTAATATATTAATAATTCATGTTGCGACACTTTGTTTGGTAGCTTAAATTAATAATCGCAAAACGACAAATACATAATGAAGGAAGCATCGACATCCATTAAAACGAAATATAATTTGTTCATACAAAATCTTTAACAAAACACACCGAGTGTCAAACTAAATGAGAACACAAGTAGATAGCTTAACACATAATAATGTGTTAAGCACAGACAACTGTTTGAACTCATTCGAATCAAAAGACTAATGTCTACTGTAGCAGCGAAGGTTCCCTTGATATGTATGTTTGCTTGCAAGCAACAGAGAGCGCATATGAATCTTCCACGATACCTGCAAGAAGAATGTGACATCTTGTCAAAAACCTTGAAAAAGTATACAATAGCGCTAAAACCTTGAAGAATCCACATTCCAGGACCAGAGGATCCATCAGATAGAAACTGTGCCTGTAAGGGGACAAATGACTTAGCAACAACCTTTCAGCATAACATAAGCACTGAGATGGACAAGCAGGTGCATTTTGCTGGTTCATGTTGTAAACTGTAAAGATTGGCTTTCTTCTGAGAAATGACATCACAGACAATATGGAAAGGTAACAAAACTGTTTCAACTTTCAAGGTCAAACAACTGACAATCCGGATGTAAAAATCTTAATGGCTTCACTTTGTGCTATACATACAGACAGATGATGTATGAAAACTAAGGCAAAGGAAAGAAACACTAATATTATCATGATAATATTAATATTATTTTGAAGTCAATATGAAAAATAGGTTCCATGTTATCTGACTATAAGAAACTATTTGATGGTCCAAACAAACCAAGAAAACAGAGGTCCCAGAAACAAGAAATAACGACCAAGTGACCTGGTCAGATACATCATATAGCTAAATAAAATAGAAATTGAAAAACCAACAAGTAATACATCACTGAAGACAAATATGAAAATGAAAGTTGTTTCAGCAAACCTGTTCAAGTTCCAAATCATGTCCATTGATTTTTTGCATAAATAACAGGATATCCTTGTTGCATAATTTGGAACGGAGGGTGTAGTCGAGAATTGAAAAACACAATCAACTTTGACTTTAAGATGATATATTGCACTTTGTGTTTTTAACATAAGCTGATTAAATTTTCAAAACATTATGTCAAACATGACCTTGGCCTAAACTAGATGCAAAATTATGCATGTAGTTCAGCATAGCAAACATTAAGAATATGAAGATACAGAGTGAGAATTGGTAAGGAATAAGAAAGTGTCTAACTTACACATTTTTGCTGGTTGGCCAATCTTTGACATATCCCAGACCTGTTGGAAACCAAAGACATTTTACCAACTAAAAATAAAAATAGCATGAAAAAGAAGATACGACATTTGACCTGAATGGACTGACCTTCACTGACGAATCAGAAAACCCACCAACAACCAGCGATCCGTCGTGTGATATTGACGAGCAGTTTAATCTGTGTTCCACATGATGATACTCAAACCTAACAATGAGGTCATAAGTATTTAATAAAAGAGTTCCTTGCCTTGTTATCTTCTGCATCAGCATCCTTACTTTCAGCTTCTATTTTATCAGATTCTGCTAGTGCCTTCTCCATTCGCTCTTCAACAGCTTCTATTTTCATTTGGGAGAGTTTGCGGGGAAGCAGAGCTTACATGTAGCGCGGTGTCGTTCAACTTGAATATTGAATTTCTGAATTTCAGGCAGTTGCGCCTGCAAAAAAACAAATTTTAGTTACACAGAAAGAACTACTTCAATAAAGAGGAACATATTCCAATCCAAAATAATAAAAGAAACAGAAACAATAGTGCTACTCACACATACACTGAAAGAAATGGCATTGCTAAAATTACTTGATAAGGGCCAAGTGCTTAGCCAGAGCATGTTATGAATAATCGAGCACTAGCACTCTGTATACAGGTTCTGTAAAGACAACAGAAAAACATGTTGAAGAAAACAAGTTCAAATTATACACTACCACTCTGTAAGTCTGTTTACATAGCAAGAACATGTTACCTCTGGCACTAGCACTCTATATACATGTATACATGTAAGATATCCTGTCGATTTTCAATGTAAATAGAAACATGTAGGTTTGTATGACTAACTAAGATACTTATATAGCAAAAATTTCTATGTATGTACTGCATGTTTGCACAGGGCGGTGAGATTCCTCACCCAACTATCTACAATTAATAGATTAACGAATCAAGATGCATAAGTACACGCATACCTCCAGAGACAAAGCGCACGGATGAGCAGTCAATGGGTCGGGATCTCCAGAGACGAAGTGCAGATGCGGCACCTCCTCTTGGGCCCGAGCCTGTGTGGCTGCCGCCGCCTCCCGGCACAAGCCAGCACGGCCGCCGCCGCCTACCGCCACGATCCAGCGCGGCGGTGCTACCGCATCCTGCCAGGCTAGATCCGCACAGTAGCCACCGCGTGTGGCCTCCTGCTAGCCTTTAGCATGCGCGGTCGTCGCCCCAGTAGTTGCCTCCCATGCCCAGCCGTCCAACGAGCCTCGGGGAAGAGAGGGCGAGTGCGGGAGGCCGGCGGCGAGGGTCAGATTGGGGTCACGCCCCGTGTCCATCCGGCTTGGACTTGACGAGGAACGGAGTGGAGGCCGGCCCCAGGAACGGGACTTGGTCGAAGACGACTGAGGCCGGCCATGGCGACTCGCAGCCTCCACAAGCCGCGGCGATAGGAGATGGCCCGATCTACGACCATGAGGGGCGCACGAACGAGGAGCGCCGGATCCTTCGCTGGATCTGTCCCGTGGGGGAGATGAGGAAGACGAGAGGGGAGGTTACGGGAGGCGGCTGCTGAGAGGAGTGGCTGAGAGGGGAGGGGACGGGACGGGAGGCGGCTGCTGATAGGAGATGGCCCGATCTGCTGGGAAGCGTCGGTGTGGGATTAGGGTTTTGGTGTTATTTTATAGATCGGACGATTTGTAGGGGCGGCTGCTGATTGAGCCGCCCCTACAAATAGCAATACCGGGGGCGGCTACTGATTGAGCCGCCCCTACAAATCAGACTCATTTACAAGGGCGGCTCGTGTCATCAGCCGCCCCTGCTGTTCTATTTGTAGGGGCGGCTGTTCTCTGGGCTCCCCAGCACGCCACTATATGGGTGGCTCCATCACCGGCCGTCCCTACAAAGAAATTGTCCCGTTGCTACAAACCGTTTTTTACGTAGTGTACGGCAGCCTTGCCAATACCTCCTGCATACATGGCAGCATGTTTCCCCATGCCATGAATGGTAGTTAGCCAAGTGAGAGATTGAAGGTGAAGGATGGGAGCAAGCTGCCTGCGTACCGGCGTGTCCTGGTACCGCTGCCCCTCTATAGCACTCTGCAAGAATTTAGAAGGACAAGAGCAGCCAAACAGAGCAAATGCTGTAGTTAGAAGATCGTAATCCAAAATAGGTGGGGAACGATGAACATCTCAATTAAAAATCGGTAATGGAACAGAATGTTAGGCAGCACAAAGCAGTTTTGGACCTTGAGCTTGGCCATGACGTGGGCTGCGGCGTCGTTTCCGGTGGCCTCTATGATGTCCCTCTTGAGTTTGGTGGCCTCCACGAAATCCTCCTTCTCAATCATAAGATGATGAAATGGTGATTACCTGGAAAAGGGATGCGTACTCTCGGCCTGGTCGACCTCGTCGAAGTGGCGGCTGCGGCTCCATCGGGTCTGGTACCAGGTGGAGGGCGACGATGCCGAGGAGGCGGCGGCGCACAAGCAGCAGCCAGCGGCGTGGCATGCGGGGGTAGCGGATGGCAGGCGCGCGGCAAAGGACGGCGAGCGGTGGGTCGGAACCGTGTTGAGGGGCGGGCGTGCCGCCGCCGGCGTGGCAGTCGAGGGATGACGGCGTAGAGTTCTCGTTGACGAAGACGATGAGCCCATCGAGGACCTACTGGAGTTGGACGAGAGGCGCAGTGCCTCCTCGTAGGAGAGCGACGCGGCGAGTGCGCCGGCGGCATCGATGGCCATGAGGGCGCCGGAGAAGGTCCGATCCACATATTCTGAGGATAGAGAGACATCTGAGGATAGAGAGGCAGAGGGAGAAATTTAGGGGAGAGAAGAGAGAGAAATGAGCACCGTGCCGCCGTTTCCCTTCCGCATCGCCGTCGCGTTCGTGCCCGTGCCGCCGGCGGTCGGATCCTACGTGGCGGTGGCCGGGAAACCCTAGCCGCGTCGAGAACCAGGAGCGGCGGCGCGTTATGTTTTTTTCCTTCCGCGGTCGCTCTAGACGGAAAAACAAAAGGCAACGTGAGGGATCGAACCGCGCGCTTCTAGGCGCGGGCGTGCGGGGGCTTACGTGGATGTGGGAGATGAGTGCAGACACACTGAACGTGACCCATCGAATTTGGACGAGTAACGACACACAATGGTTAAGAGACAATCTGGTGCATCCATTTTGATGGTGTTATATTTTCTAGGTGCATTTATGGATGTGGATGTAGCATATGTCATGACTGTAGAGTAGGCATTTGTTGTGTGGCTGTAGATTTATTTTAACTGGTGTATTATAGGGTAGGTCTTGATAAGTTATTCAACTTTGGTATTTATCACTTTTTCAGCTGAAATCATTTGGGGTACCAAATCTTGTCTGAAGTTGCATTTTTTTGAAATTCAAAATTTAAATTGCTCAAACTTTTCATATGTATATATTGACAAAACCAACAAAATAAATTGATAGAGAATGATTTTAGAAAATTTTAGGAAAAAAAATCATCAGATTTGGAGTTAGTATGAGAAAGAAAAACTAGTTACAAAATTGACCCACAGATTAAAAAAAGAAATCACACTGTTCACTGTGATCATGTAAGGATCATCTAGAACAGTGTGATTTCTCTTTTTAATATGTAGGTAAACTTTGTAACTAGTTTTTCTCCCTCATACTAACTCCAAATGTGATGGTTTTTTTCCTAAAATTTTCTAAAATCATGCTTCAGCATTTACGTTTGATCAAACTTGGATGTGACAATGTTTTACACATTTTAAAATTTGAAATTTGAAATTTGACAAGTTCGAACCAAATTTTCAAACCCTAAATGATTTCAGATGTAAAAGTGATGAATACAAAAGTTGTTCAACTCATCAAGATCTACAACTTTTATTTTTGTCATCTTGTCATTTGACTAAATTTGAACCTTTCAAATTTGAAATTTTAAAAAATGACAAATTCAAACCAAAATTTGAGACCCAAAATAATTTCAACATAAAAAGTGATGAATACCAAAGTTGTTCAACTCATTGATATCTACAACTTTTATTTTGGTCATCTTGTAATTTGACTAAAGTTGAACCTTTCAAATTTTGGCTGCTATTTATTCGTGCGCCATCAGTAGGGGCGGCTGGTGATTCAGCCGCCCCTACAGTTGGGCACTGCAGGGGCGGCTGGTGATTGAGCCGCCCCTACAGATCAGCCCCAACTGTAGGGGCGGCTCAGGTTACCAGCCGCCCCTACAGTGCCATCTGTAGGGGCGGCTGGGCTGCTGGGGCCCGATGACGCCCACTGTAAGGGCGCCCCCAACCCTAGCCGCCCCTACAGTAAAAACGCCCCCGTTTCTACTGTACGAATCTGGCGTAGTGCATGTGACCGATGATGCACGGTCAGGCATTTACTATCGCTAACAAAGTGACCAACCACCCCGGTACAACTTCAAGTACTAATTAACATCCACGCATACTTAACATCAAGTACTTAACAGCAACTACTACTTAACAGAAAGTTTCAGACACCAGGCATAAGGACGGAGATGCCGAGATGGGGCCAGGGTTGGGGCGTTTTATAACTCATAAGGTCTTCAATCATACCAAATAAATTAAAACCTGAGTTACAACGAACGCACCTACATAGCGCAGTGGTGGAGAAGGTTTTATCTGAACCAGAGCTCCATGGTTCGAATCCTGTGGGGAGCACTTTTTAATTTTAATATATGCGTCCCCAATTCTTTTCTTTCCATACTTTTTTTTAAGTTTTAAATTCGTTGCAATTATCAAAGTATATTGCAACCAAAAATAAGCGTTGCACTTGAACACAATTTTCGCTTCGACCCCATAGATTTCGTTGCAATAAAATTTAGCACTTGCAACAATATCAAAGTATATTGCAACTGCCAAAAAAGGTTGCAATTGACCCCCACTTTTGCTTCGCCTCCAAGAGTTCTCGTTGCATTAAGTATCTAGCATTTGCAACGCTTGTCAAATTTTATGCAACACAAAAAAACCGTAGCAATAGTCAAAACCAAATGCAACTAACGTAAATGTAGTTGCAGTACAACCACACAATTGCAACCAAAATCAAGTCTACTGCAACCATTTTTCACCATTGCAATATCGTCCACCAAATGCAACAGAGCTTTGCAACATCTTGAAAACCGTTGTATTAAAGGCATGTATCGCTACCATTTTTTAGAATGGTTGTAATACAACAATCTCTGGCAACCAAATTTTCTACGTTGCAATTCTTTGGCGTTGCAGTAGACCGAAAATCTTGTAGTGATTAGATGGCGTTTTGGACTGTAAAATTAACTGAATTGGTTTGTCAAAAAAGACTGCATTGGTTACTCTATCCAAAACGTCATGTAACTAAGACGGGAGGGGGTATTAGCTTATAGGGGGTGTTTAGATCTAGTATTAGGTTACGTGAAGTAGATGTGGAGAAGATTGTGGGATTCATATGATCTAAGTGCCTAGATTCTTGTACTCCTGCCTAAAATGAGATTAATTGAATCACATCCTCATTACTTTATTTAGAGATTTTTTATATCCAAAATTAGAACCAAACATGTCATATATTTACTAGTATAGTGCCCGTGCTAACGCCATGGCTTCATTTTAGAGATGCATATGAAAACAACCAAATAATGACATTATAGTTTAAGTCTCACACAATTGTATATGACCATGTGGTAGCAGACTAATATTTACTCACAAATGGATTGCAGAACTGGAACAAATGGAACTTGTAAGAACCAGCACATGCAATTTCTTTTAGATACATTTTGAACATACTATTTTATTGCTGGATGGTTAACATCATCCACAACCTGAAACTGTGTGCTACTACTACTGTGCAATCCAATGATCCAATAACATTACTTCTATCTCTATAAACAGATATATATTCAAAGATATACGTGTAGTGTAGATTCAGAGACATATTTTGCAGTTTTGCTGGGGCCTGGTCTCTTTGTAGTTTGTACTGACCTTCAAATTCTCTTGAGGGTTCAATAACAACATGTGTATTGTTGCTAAGGAAATGACCAAAAAACATGATTTAGAAAACAATCTTGACACATAGTATATGGAGTGTCATCTTACTGGTTTTCACTTTGAATGATGCACAGGGAATTTTAAAAAAAATCAAAAATTAAATTGACAGGTATGATCTTTCGATAGGCGGTTTAACAGAATCAGTCGCTAGACGACCAAGCAAAACATATCATCATCACACAAGCAATAACATCACAAAGGATAGTCCGATTAGTGATTTTACCTTGTAAAGGGGTGGCAGCTCTTCATACAGGAGGCTACAGAGGGTTGGCTCAATTTGCTGCATGGCGGATAGAGAAGGGCAGCGCTGCTTATTGGACGATGGAGAAAGACGTCGCTACTTCTCTACTTCTCCGCGTCCAAGGTCCAGAATACATGCCTCTTACTTTTCTTACTTGCTGCAGTGCATGAAGAAATTCTACTCCCTCTTGGCATGTCCATTCAGCCCAATCATCACTAATGAGGACCAAAGAAGATATCGATGAGCAAAATATTCAAAACCACAAAATGACATTGATGAGCTATATTATGAGCTAAAAAGTTCTGGTAAGCCATCTTCATATTAAAAACCATAGAACTCCGCACATAATCCAATCCATTTTCATTCACGTAAAACAAAGGTATCTAGCAACATTACTGAAGTCTTGAAGTGCAAACAATTTAGCAAAATATAGCAGTGCCGGTATTGCCAACCAACCAAATCTTAAATGCCCATAGTCAGAGCTATTTAGGGGAAGCAATACATGTGCTTGTATTTAACAGGAGGTGGAAAGCTACTCTTAGCAAGCCAGACATTACACAGGCACTTTCGACAGGTCAAACTGTGTATGTAAATCAGAGAGCACAATTGATATTTATTGCTTGGATTAACTACTTGAAGACCATATCTTAACAATTCATCTATTGAAAGCCACAAATCACCTGAAAATGGCGAATCGATGGCTTCACCGATCTATTGTTGTGCTGAAACTCGCAACACTTGCTGCTCGGCTCTACTTGCTTGCACAACTAAAAATAATGTTTTTTTTCAAATAATTAGGCTTGAACAACTGAAATAATAAAAATAAACTTTGATAAATAAGCATGGAGGGAAAACAGGTACAACCCAGATTTATACTACACCTGATCAATGATGAGTTCTATCTTCTTTCCATGCCATTGCATCCTCGATATCATACGCACCCATCTATGAATTCAATTTATTTGTGATCTGACGGTGGACGCACAAACAGGGAGACTCCAATAGGCAATCATACCAACTCCAGCTTGTTCCTTCAAAAACATAGTGCACAAATTCTGTGAGTGATAGTGAATAGACCAAGCATTTCCATTGAAAGACAACATGATAGATGACATTGCATCGTTGTATTTTTTGAGAAGTTTGCAACAAGATGGTTCCTAAATATTAAGACACCTGGAGGACCTTAACTGATGATATTCTAGTACGTCAGGGGTCTCGTGCTGATCCAAGATAGTCTTTTCTTCAGGCATTAGGAGAAGCTCGATTTGTAGGCAAACAAGAAAATAGTTGTAGTGTAGAACACAAAGAAGTAGAGCGGATGGTCTGTATATCTAAGCAATAATGGTCTATATATATGAGCAAACAAAAAATTAGTGGTAGTGTAGAACACAAAGAAGTAGGTGATTAATCCGTTCCAACAATAGTCTAAAAAAGATTCCAATAATGTCTCGACACAATAACTAATCTATATATCTGAGCAAACCAAATCTAAAGCCAACCAAAGGTTTGGCTTTGACGCCAAAGAATTTTCACCCAATTCTAAATCACATACCTCCAAGATACGCCTAAGTTGCATCCAAAAGCAAAACATGATTAATTTAAACATGACTGCCTGTAATTGCTACCTGCTCAAATTGGGTGAAATGCTAGATCCAACGCAGATCCAGAGAGGGAGGTAGAGAGTGGATCTCACAACCAGAGAGAGCATGGAGGCCAGTGACGTTGGGGAACTCCGCCGTGGAACCAGCCTCCTGCATCACAACCACTCCGCCGTGTAGCCCGCGCGTGTCGGTGCGCTGCAATGGCTGAAGGCGCCCACCGTCGGGGCCCGCTGTGCCGACACGACACCCGGTGGCGCTCGCCGTCACCCCGACCATGTTGCGCGGGGGGTGGAGCGGGGGATGTGGAGGCGGCGGAGTGCGCCGCCGCGCGGAGGGCCAGCGACGGCCGACGGCCGGTCGCACCGGCTCTACGCCGTTGCCCTGCTCGGTCGGGCCCGGCCACCAGGTTAGGAGAGAGAGGGTGAGAGAGAGAGAGGAAGGGGAGGAGGGGGTGCCGCCTGTGCGCCAGGACGCCGCTGCTGCGATGGGGCAGGAGGAGGGAGTCGCTCGACGCGATAAGGCAGGGAGGGGAGAGGGGAGATGGGGAGTCGCGCGTGGCCGCGTGGGGTGGCGGAGCGGAGAGGGGGAGTCACGGGCATGGGATGGGACGGGTGCCGCGGTCTCGCGTCGCTGGGGCGGGGGGCGCGGGCGGTCGCTGGGGCAAGGCACATCCAAACAAGCAGGACTGTCGGATGTAGTTGAGTAAGAAGAGAGAATGTGTGAGAGTTAATCCAGTGTGTACGTTTTGTGGGGTGGATGTAGTTTAGATTGTGACTGTAGATGTGGAATTTGTTTGATGGCTGTAGGATAATTTGAAGTGGTGTATTATAGAGGTAGAGACATAGAAGAGATACACTCCACCTACCCGATCCAAAGTTGGAGCTCCATAAGCAACGACCTGTTGAGAATATGTTCGTCGTCTACTTTTCGATCCAATCATCTTGATGCACTAGTCAACTGTTCCAATCGCGTCGCTAATTCCAGGACGTACGCAACTTGCAATAGCCACATCAATCACGTCGGCTAGCTGCTTGCCTCTGATATACAAATGTGAACACATCATCAGTGCAATCAAGCCTTTTGAGGCGAGAGGGACTGTTGAACGTGTGAGGGAGCGGGGGCCAATGCAATTATTTGCTCCACGAGACCACCACCATAATTGGACGCTTCTAGAATCTGCATCAGTACTACTATTCACCGGTGTAACCATCTTTGTTTTATTTATTTATTTATTTATTTATTTATTTATTTATTTATTTTTGCAACAAGAGCACCAGGATTTTTTTTAGGAACCTAACCGTCAAGCATACTTTCCAATGCTACTTTATTTTTCAAGTTCTGAATTTCACTTTTGCGAAGAAAAAAATGAAGTCCTGACTTTTGCGGTGTACGTCAAGAATAAGGCCCGTTCGCTTCCTGGGGAATGGCCTCCCGGAATAGTTCCAGTTGGATCTTTAGTTTATAATTGTATAAGATTTCATCAACCGGAATGAATTCTGGCGTCATACTGTCCCAAACGAACGAGCCCTAAAGAAGATGTAGGAGAAAACAAATGGAGAGAGATGAATAGGAAGAGGAAGTAGACATGAGGAGGAAAAAAAAGAAGTAGCAAGGCGCCCTACCCGATCATTCTAGATATGTTCCTGTTTGGTGTTTGCCATCCTAATCAAACAAGGCACGCAACTGCTGCAAAAACCACGTAGCTATTCGCCTATTCCTCTCATAAATTGCAATACGTAAAGGGTGGTTTTCTTTTCCCTTATATTTTCATACCTATAAATAATTGTACCATAATTTCTCGACTATGAAATGACATAACACCTACCATCCCTTGTTCAAGAAAAAGAAGACTTCAACCTTGTGGTCACACAACAATTAGTCATACAAGATGTAAATTCTATTATACAAATGTAATATCATCATATTCACATTCAAAAGTAGTATCTCATGTTACGAATGATTTTTTTCCTACAAATATTATAGCATAAAAGAAAAACATAAATCAAGTTTTGAAAACTGTGTTGAGTCAAACCATGTCTTATATTTTGAAACAGAGGATATCATTCATATATATATATATATATATATATATATATATATATATATATATATATATATATATATATATATATATATATATACACACACACACACTAATCTTGTGCATAACCTATGCGAAATGGAGAGCCTAAAAGGCTAAAAGTGGAGTAGTCTCCTATATATAGGTGGAGCAGGAAACAGAACCTACTTTAATCCAATTGGATGCCTTTTGTCTTTGAATTGATTACTCAATTTTTTTTCTATTTTTGTGCATGGTATTATATATATATATATCCTCTTGTATGTGCACGTAAAGCAATGAAGCCTATATATGCTCCATAACACAGTTCCTTTTTTGTTGAGACCATACTCTCCGTAAGCATCACTGCAAGCAATGAAGGCGGCGGTGAGGATGTGGCTAGTCATGGCGTCAGCTGGGTCCCGGGTGCGCACGTGTGCTTCAGGAGTCTAGACTTCATCGTCACGACAGGGAGAGAGTTGGCGTAGGCTCCCGCCGCCGTTCAACCTCTCCACTCCGCCAGCCTCGACGCGATTGTTGAGGCGCTTGAGGAGCTGCAGCTGCACATGCCGGAGACCCGTGTCCCCGGGAGCGACCGGCCCCTTGGCTTCGACTACAGGAGGCTGGAGCGCCAACTCGACGCCTTCCTGGGACCCCGACTGTGGTAGAACCGCCTAATCTAATACCTCCCAGGAGTGCTCGTCTTTCATTAGACACTAAGCACCTAAGGGAGAACACTAAATTACTCGGTTCCGTCGGGCACACCCCGTGAGAAAACCCGAAAATACACATTTTTGCTATCAGGATCACAAATGAGAGAATAAAGCTTACATCATTCTTAACCATTTCTTACATCACTTTTAATACAACATCAGAGTATAATATTTATTATTATAACAGCGGTATGTAATCATATTATCAGAGTTATGAGCAATTTAATTTAACAGCGGAATATAAACATATGATCAAAATTTCAGCGGAAATAAATACCTATTCATGAAATGATGAAGTATTGATATATAAACTACGACAACAGATTATAAAACTTTCATTTATAAAAATATGTGGTGAGAGTTATAAATAACAACTACGATCGCAGCGTAAAGGAATTCTCGCTGAGCCCACCAGGAGGTATCCACACAAGGGTCAGCTCAAGCATCCACCTGTCACCTGCAACAGGGGAAATAAAACCCTGAGTACTCAATTGTACTCAGCAAGACTTACCTGACAAGAGGAAAGAAAAGACTCCAAGGATATGCAAGGCTGTCTGGCATATGGGTTTATTGCATTTGCAGGAAGCATTACTAAGCGTGCGTCCTTATATTCGATTTTTATTAATAGCCGCATTGGTTCATTAACTAACCATTCTATATAAGCACTTGTGCTACTTTCAAGCAGGTGGTAAGCAATCAGATTTCCTTTGTCCATTCCATCTTTCATTTTTCAGTTCTTACTACGGTGCTAGGCATAAGACAAGCCGTACCGACTTGGCGGCGATTTGCGAATCAATGTCCTCAGCTGGGTACCCCGAAAACACACGCCCCGCTTGTACCCAAGGCACAAGCAGGACCAACCCATAACCCTCCTGTCCTGGGGTCCTAGGTCCCCGTCCAAACTAGGACTCCAAGCCCCCGCCTCTGAGTCCTAGACTTAGTGCGGTGCAAGGACCTCCTCCACCAAAATAAAACCCTGATAGTCGGTTCGGAAAGAGCCGGAACCCACGACAAGAGAGCAACCAGTCTTCCAAACGCCCATACACAAGTATGTGCGTGAGATAATAAATCTGTGACTTGCCTCGATGGCTTATGCAACGACCGGTCCTTAACCGACACAGACAGGGAAAACAGTGTAACCAAGCCATGCCCCGCGTCCACGGCGACACAACCTCTTACACCCACCAATACCCAAACCATATCCCTACCCAGTCACCATTTTTCCTTTCCACCATTTATATTTCCCAAGTGATAATGATATAGTAACATATTTCCTATATCTCGCGAGTGACAGTCAATCACTCGACTTCTACCAGTTCCTGTAGCATAGCAATCTACCCGATCCTGTCATACTAGTAAAACTCATAGGATAAAGATATATATATGCAAGTGGGTTTCATTCAACTCCTTAAAACTTAATACACAAATATAATTTAAACTGCATAAAAGGAGGGGTTATGCACCGGGGCTTGCCTGGGTAAGATATATATGAAAAAGTTAGTATCTGCATCTTTAGATCATCCACCATCATCTGAATAGAAAGCCCATTGCATCATCTCTTGGAGAGAATACCATTATACCATCCTCGGATTCCCAATCATACTTCAATTGATCGGTTGATCCATCATCGTACCTATATAATATGCATTGATGCAAATGCATAGATGTAAATAATCAACGACAGCCAAAATGCTTAGAAATCCGATCACGCCTCACGAGCTAACGAGATAGCTCTAACGCTAGTCTACGTATCCTAGTTGCCGAATAGGGAGTTACTTCCCAACCAATGTTTTAGTTATGCAAAACTCAAGGTGTTTTCTTTATTTCATTCTATTGATTTAATCATTATTCGAATTAGAGCATCATTATCTATCTAGCAAACTAATTATTCTGGAGCTACAAAAATTACAGTGAGTACCTAATATTGTTAGGAGCCTACTGTAAAAATTTCAGATCCAACACTATTACCAATTTATCACAACAATCCCTACAAGTTATCTTTTTACAATATTAAGTACCTTAAATTAATTATATAGCTTCCAAGAATATTATCACACTATGTGAACAAAATATAATAACAGGTAGATTATAATTTTAGAAGACTAACAAAATTGGTTTCACCATTTTTGGATATCTACACAATTTTGTATTGATCTTGCAAGTTTACTTTATAAGCTAAATTATAAATTGCTCTAGAAATCGAAATGGGCCGGCGTGCGCTCGCGGTCCAGTGGTGGCCGGCGGCCCAGGCAGGGTGGCGCACGCGCGGCGCGAGCGGCCCAGGCAGGGTGGCGCACGCGCGGCGCGAGCGGCCCAGTGAGCAGGCGCAAACGGCGGCCCATGCGCGGCAGGCGGCAGACCGGCCCAACGACGCGCGGGCAAACCAGACGCACCGGCAGCGGCCCAGGCGTGGGCGGCGACCGGCCGGCCCAGCTAGGAAAGCCCAGAGCACGCTGTCCCTTTTGCAAAAAGAACCACATATTTTTAACTAATAATCTACGATCTAAATCACTATTCAAATGAGTCGGTTGTTCTTCGCCTAGCACCCTATAATTGTTTATATTTACAAATCGCGGGCCCCGAGTGACTCCAAAATAGAGCAGTACAGCAAGTCATGGCCGGCCGGCACCGGTTCCAGCCGAGGGACTCGCCGGCGACGCGGACCAAGCGACGAGGCGTGCGGGCCCCCGCGCTGAGACAACACGGCCGTGGAGAGCGACCCGGGGGCCAGGTCACCCGACGGTGGGTAGGGCGCGACGGCCCGCGTCGACGCGATTCACCGGCGGCGGCGCACGTGCTCCGGCAACCTACGACCTCGGAGACGGAAACGAAATGATGGGGGAGCATCAGGACCTTACCCCGAACACGGATACGGTGTCGTTTGGAGCTGAAACGGCCCGTGCTAGGATGGCCACGTGCGCGGTGAAGGGCGGCGGCGCTCTGAGCGTGGCATGGCCGTGTCAGCTCGTCACAGGTGAAGGTCCTAACCAAGCCGAGATGAGCGCCAGATATAGGAGGTTAAGGCGAGTTAGAAATTGCATTCGATCGAATTGCTACCGTTGCTTTGAGCCTTATCCCCAAATCCCAGAGTACGGCGGTGAACTGACGGACATCGCGGGAAACGCCAAATTGGTGGCCATTAGTGCTCGGCTGAGGCTCAGTGCGGTAGGGCGCCTAGCTAGCTTCCCAAGATACACGCAGGTGCGTGGAAAAGAGCTGCGAAACTCGCTGCCGCGTAGGAGGGAGGAGGAGGCAAAGGCCATGGCGTGGTGTGGCCGAGTGAAAAGCACACAGCGAGACGGCAAATTAAAGTGAGCGATCATGGTTGGTGGAGCGATGCGAGCACGTACACACATGCGAGTGGAGTCTCGATGTGACGCACTTGAATCAAAATGGCCAAGCTCGAACAGAGCTCACCGGCGGCGGCTAGCGGGACGGGGTGGACAGGCAGGGTAAAGCAGGGAGTAGTCCCGTCGCAACAGCGGCGGGCCAACAACACAGTCGCGACGACTTGGCGCACGCCCAGGACTATGCGCGGTCGGTGGAGCGGACGGCGAGGGCAAGCGCCATTTTGGCCAAGCGATAGCGACTGCGGCGTCGGGCTCGACCCCACATGATACGGCAGACAGCCCACGCATGTGGGCTCATAGGGTTGGCAGCACGGTAGGGAGGGGCTGGCCAACCTAGCCAGGCACGGGACCGGCAGCTGTGGGGCCGACCAGTGGGGCAGCGACTGCGGCCACAACGCTAACCAGGGCAGTAGCGCGCGCGTGGTGACCACGCCCTGAGCCCGAGCAGCTAGAAACGGTGCTACGCATGCTTTTTAAAGCGAAGCAAAAGCCACTTAGTATTTCGATTGAGGTTCAACCGAAGCCATCAACCTAAAGTCGGCACCAACAGCTAACTAGCGAAGTAAACCTCATGACCAGAGAGCAACTAGAGAGGGAGATAAGGAACTGCCAACTTGAGTGCGTCACCTGGGTGCCAAATCATGGACTAGGTTTCAAAAATCTGTTTCACAGCGCATTCTACGGAGGTTAGGGCAAATTTTGGAGAGTGCATCGCGACCTCACACACCACCTCAATCTACACCACGCTCACGAGCTCACTTAGAGACAACCAATAGTGCAAAAACATGACGTGAGTATTTACCATTTTTGTTAGAATTTAAATGCCAAAGATAGCATTGTCAACAACAACTCGATGTTTGCCGACTTAGCCGAAAAGAGTGGATTTAATTTCCAATTTGATTTTTGAGCTTCCAAGAAAACTAACTAACAACATTTATCCTCCCAAAATTAAAGTGACATATTCCTCTATATATCTTCCCCATCAAACTTAACTTAAGTAACATGCACAAGTTTATTATCTTTGTTTATCAAAAATTGCTTTTCATGCCAAACAGTTAAAACCACTTATTCTATTTTCCTTATTAGGATCTTATTAGCATATTTTTACATTAAGTAAACTAACTCACTATATTCATTTGATTCCTTTCAACCATAAAAGCGAATCACGTAAGATTCGCTGTTATCATTTCATGCGTGCTAAAATTTAAAACTTCGAGGAACTCATTTCAAAATTTTACTTAGGCCTAAATCACGGTGCTAAACAAGCTCGTAACACCAGGGGTGTTACACCGATCGTCTCAAGAGGAGCTGTGCTGCCTTAGTTTCTCCTTCGCCTAATGCCACGATGCAACTCGCCGAAGGGGAACCTCTCTCCTCGGAACACCTCACCCGGGGCGCCCCGGCAGCATTCCTGTTTGGTCTAGCGCAATGCTATGGGGACCGTTGGCCACCTCATGGCGCAGCGCATGCACCCATCCCCTACGAATGACGAGTTCATGGGGATGACCGAATACATCGTAGAATCTTTCCACGACCTTCTCACAGGAGATTTAGAGTCGCTCTTTGACTTTGACTCCACTAGGGGGAGCCATCACCCATCGCGAGAATGTTTTATGGTAGGTACCCCTGAGGGATGCGTCAAAAGTATCCACGAGGGAGGGGCTACCCCACCAAATGACTTCGATGATGAGGTCGAGGAAGATGCAGGGGCCCTTCCTCACAAGCGGGTGGAACAGCTAAGGGCGCAGCACCAGGAGCTCGAGGATGCATGACTCCAACTCGAGCATGAGCGCATAGAGCTTGAATGAGAGATTGAGTGCCACAGAGACGGTGGGCGTGCATGCGCCATGGCCCGCGATGTGAACCAGAGGATCATCAAAGATGATGGAGCCCTTCCATAGTTCGCCCGGGCAAGCCAGAACATCGCTGCCGCGGTGGCCCTGCTCTTAGGGCTCCCAGAGCCCGTGACACCCAAGGATCATTGGGCCCATCACAAGGTCCACACGCTGCTCGAGCGCGCGGTGGTATAGCAGGCGAAGAGCTCGCTGTCTCGGCGACGTGAGCTTGATGCCAGTTAGTGTGCGCCCTCAGGATGACATGTTAGGGACGTGTCTGTCCACTAGGCACCGCGTGGAGGCGGGGGGTGTGCCATGGCCCCGCTGCATGAGCGTCTTGGCCTCCACCGTGACACACATAACACCCTGGATGCCCGTAGGCATGGACGAAGCGATGAGAGAGAGGAAGCTGGCCACAACTACCACCCTTGCCGCGGTGGACGCTACGACAACGGCGAGGACTAGAGCCCGAGCCTCGACCTGCCGGGACCTCAGGCCTTTGGCCGACACATCCTCAACGCTACCTTCCCACCACGGTACCGACCGCTGACCAACATCCCAAAATACTCCGGAGAAACGAACCCTGGACTATGGCTCGAGGATTACTAGCTTGCTTGCCAAGCTGGTGGAGTCGATAGTGATAGTTCTATTATCCACAACCTCCCATTGTTCCTAGCCAATTCGGCGCGAACATGGCTAGAACACCTTCTGTCCAACCGGATTCAAAGTTGGGCGGACCTAAAGGAGATTTTCGTGGGAAACTTTCAGAGCACCTACACACGTCCTGGGAACCCGTGGGATCTCAAAAACTACCGACATGGGTCTAGGAAAACTCTTCGTGAGTACATCCGGCGCTTCTCCTGGTAGTGCAATGTGCTGCCCGACGTCGCCGACACCGATGTTATAGGAGCCTTCCTGTCCGGGACCACCTATGAGTCCCTGGTTCACAACCTGGGATGAAAGGGCCCATGAACCACCAAGGAGCTCCTTGACATCGCTACTAGCCACGCCTCGGGAGAGGAGGTGGTCGGAGCGATTTTTTATCATGCTAAGGGCAAGGCGAAGCGGGACAAGGACGTCGGCAAAGGTGCCTCCAACCGTCCCAACAAGAAGAAGAACAAGCAGTGATGCGAGGGCTCGCTCGTGGCCGCTACCGACCGTAAGAGGGTTGGAAGCCCACCGAGGGTACCCCAAACTACTTCGAGAAGCTGCTCGAAGGGCCATGCCACACCTAGGTCCCTAGTCAGAAATACGTTCTGACAGGGCTTCTACTGGCCAATCGTAGTAGCCGACGCTGAACAGATTGTGCGCACCTATGAAGGGTGTCAATACTACGCTCGACAGACCCACCTATCGGCCCAAGCACTCCAAACAATCCCCATCATGTGGCCATTCATGGTCTAGGGGCTCGATATGGTCAGACCTTTCAATAGAGCACCCAGGGGCTATACGCACTTGCTTGTCGCCATAGACAAGTTTACAAAGTGGATAGAGGCTCAACCGATCTCTGTGATCAAGTTCGAGCAAGCCATGCCATTCTTCCTTGACATCATCCATCGTTTTGGAGTCCCAAACTCCATTATCACGGACAATGACACGCAGTTCACCAGGAAAAGTTCCTCTGATTCTATGATGAATACCACATCCACGTCGATTGGGCCACCATGGCACACCCCGCACGAACGGGCAGGTCAAGCGCGTGAATGGCATGATCCTATAAGGCCTCAAGCCTAGGATCTTCAACCGGTTGAACAAGTACAATGGATGATGGGTCACGGAGCTCCCTGAGGTGCTCTGGAGCCTGAGGACGACCCCTAGCCGGGCCACCGGCTACACGCCCTTCTTCATGGTCTACGGTTCCGAGGCTATCCTCCCGACCGACCTCGACTATGGAGTGCCATGGGTTAGGACGTACAACGAGTAGGGAGTCGAGACATCCCTTGAGGATGCCATGGATCAGCTCGATAAGGCGCGCGACGTTGCCCTCCTCCACTCGGCTAAGTACCAGCAGGCGTTACGCCGGTACCACAACCATCTGGTGCGGGGTCGGGCCTTCAATGTCGAGGACTTGGTACTCCTCCTCGTCCAGAGCAACAAAAACCATCACAAAGCTCTCTTTGCCGTGGGAGGGACCATACGTCATAGCAGAAGTGCTATGACTCGGCACCTATGAGCTCAAGACCATCTACGGCAAGGTCTTCATCAATGTAGGGAACATCGAACAGCTATGTCCTTTTTACCCTTAGCATATGCATGTACCCATGAAAACTAAGAACGGTATTTCTGAAATACAAAAATGCTTTCTTTTTTGCTATCTCATCCTTGATCCTTAGTGACACCCAACCCTAGCAACGGCACGGGTGAAAGGTCCTAATGGCTAGAGGGGGGTGAATAGCCTATTAAAAATTTCTACAACAACACTAAGACAAATGATTAGTTAATAAGATGGCGAAGCGAATTTTGTGCTAGCACTTTACTTAGGGTTGCAAGCCACCTACCCAATTCTATTTTCTATGATCTCTAGTATACACAACAAGGCTATGTCTCTAATTTACACCTATGTGATCAATCTAGCAAGAGTGATACAATTGAGTACTACACTATCTAGTCTTGACTACCACAAGCTCTATACAAATAAATGTACAATGAAATACAAGAGAGTAGTAGAGAAATATACCACTGTGGCAAGTGATCAATCAATGAATACCAATGAATACAAGGAGACAATCAAGACACAATGATTTTTCCTCCGAGGTTCACTTGCTTGCCGGCAAGCTAGTCCCCGTTGTGGCGATTCACTCACTTGGAGGTTCACACGCTAATTGGAATCACACGCCAAACCCTCAATAGGGTGCCACACAACCAACACAAGATAAGGATCACACAAGCTACAAGCAATTTACTAGAGTATCTTTTGGCTCTACGCCGGGAAAAGGTCAAGAACCCCTCACAATCACCACGATCGGAGCCGGAGACAATCAGCAACCTCCGCTCGACGATCCTCGCTACTCCAAGCCGTCTAGGTGGCGGCAACCACCAAGAGTAACAAGTCAAACCCGCAGCGAAACATGAATACCAAGTGCCTCTAGATGCAAACACTCAAGCAATGCACTTGGATTCTCTCCAAATCTCACAAAGATGATGAATCAATGATGGAGATGAGTGGGAGGGCTTTGACTAAGCTCACAAGGTTGCTATGTCAATGCAAATGGCCAAGAGAGTGAGCTAGAGCTGGCCACATGCCTTAAAAGAGCCCCCAACAAAATAGAGCTGTTAGCCCCTCAGTCCTCTAAAATTTAGGCTGACCGGACGCGCCGGTCAGATTGACCAAACGCTGGACCCCTACGTCCGGTCGCCTGATATCGCCACATGTCATTAGCTTCAAATGCTGAATGCCCGATCTCAATGGCTAGTCTGTTTCATGCCACATGGTAAATTGCGACCGGATGCACTGCTCAAAGTGATCGGATGCTTCACCACTGGAGTCCGGTCGTTTCTACTAAGGCACCAGAGCCAGTTTTTCTTGACCGAACGCGTCCGGTCCACCATGATCGGACACGCCGGTGTGTCTGCTCCTCCTCCTCTTCTCTATGTGCCACCACATCAGCAGGACCGGACGTTAAACAGTGTTCAGCCAGAGTGCGGTCACTTTTCTTCTCCGAGTTCAGTCATAGGGCAAATCGAGCCCGAGAGCACCACCTTCTTTTATAATTGACCGGACGCTGGAACCCTGAGTCGGGTCACATCGAACTGAGCATTCGGTCACTGTTTGATAGTGAAAAACACCTTCTTCAATTCACCAACTTCTCCACCCTTGCTCAAATGT
The DNA here is from genome assembly GCF_019320115.1 of Miscanthus floridulus. Taxonomy (NCBI): domain Eukaryota; kingdom Viridiplantae; phylum Streptophyta; class Magnoliopsida; order Poales; family Poaceae; genus Miscanthus; species Miscanthus floridulus. Next base: position 176,289,788 of record NC_089587.1, on the reverse strand, counting down.
GCCAACCACCAAGTGTATCACCTTGTGCACGTGTGTTAGCATATTTTTACAAACATTTTCAAGGGCGTTAGCTTTCTACTAGATCCTAAATGCATTTGCAACAAGTTAGAGCATCTAGTGGCACTTTGATAATAGCATTTCGATACGAGTTTCACCCCTCTAATAGTATGACTATCGATCCTAAATATGATCACACTCGCTAAGTGTTTCGATCACTAAACCAAAAAGCTCCTATCAATTTCACCTTTGCCTTAAGCTTTTTATTTTTCTCTTTCTTCTTTTCCAAGTCCAAGCACTTGATCATCACCATGGCATCACCATCATCATGTCATGATCTTCATTTGCTTCACCACTTGAAATGTGCCACCTATCTCATAATCACTTTGATAAACTAGGTTAGCACAAAGGGTTTCATCAATTCACCAAAAACAAACTAGAGCCTTTAATGGGGCCTGGCCTCACTCGGGGGATGATAAGAGCATACCTATTCAGAAACAATTGTTGTACCCGACCCCTTCTCATGTTAAGATATAAAAGCAAGAGCTGTGGAAACAAACACTGAGTAAAGTTGGTCAGACTGCAAGGAACATACGCCCCAGCGGCTACGGCGTTCTTGCTCACTAGTGTGATCAGGATTCTTTCGCCCACGCCTTAAGCTCTATAGCCTTAGCAACGGAAAAGGGTCGAAAATGTAGTAACATTTTTATAAACACAAAAAGAAAAAAGTACCCAAAAGTTTGTTTGACCGAAACAAAAGAACTAAAACTTATTCATTTATTACAAGACCACCACTTCGTTTATCTAACTAACTAATTTTTTTGGGGGGGGATGATCTCATCCGCTATCTTGGCAGATAAGTCTGACGGACGAGTCCGACGCTACCTCTGGCCACTCCCTCGAAGGACGCGCCGGATGACGGTTCGCCCCATTCGATGGGCCGAGAACTGCCATAGGTAAGGAGGGATACGGAGCTAAAAATGCTCCCACGACCCATTCAGGCCCAGGAGTTCGATGGTTGGCCCACCGATGGGTTCACAACCGCTCTGGGGCGCCTTTAGAGTGTGGGGTGGAAAGGGATGGGCCCGCTAGCGGCCAGTACCTGGGTGCACGAGCGCCGTAGGCATCCTGGCCCATGTTCGAGTCTTGGTCGGTTCACGGTCCATGGTTTTTCCTCGAAGAAAGACAGCGAGCCCTTAGGACCGGTCGAACGGACCCAGGAATTATATGGATTGGCCGCCAAGAATCTGGAGTCGGTCACGAGCTGACCCATGCTGGACCCCCACGAATGGGAAGCCAGGGCCCCACTTGGACTAGCCCGTTAACAGCTCACCGAGCACCATGATTCGTCCATCGAGGAAAACATAGCACGACTCAGCCCCTTCATTTTATAAAAAAAACACTTGAGGGAGGACGATTACACGATGAGCTGACCCCTCGACTGGACCCCTGCTACACGTAGGGGCTCGAGGGAAGTTGGACTCGTAAGGAGACCAAATACGCGGTCGCATGATGATGGCGAATCGATCGGATCCTAGGGAGAGATCGGAATCAAGAGAAATCTTTTCCGCCCCCCCGAATCCCACAGCTACATGTTTCTAAGGAGTTCGATCGCGACAGAAGGGAATCGCAACCCTACCAAGACACCTCATGGACTACAAGGGAGACCGAGGCCCTCAGAATCCTCCCTCCTGAAAAAGCCTCCAAAGGAGTATTCTATTCCTCCGCAGGCTCGGGGGCTATTGTCGGGTATCGATATTAGGGATACCTGGAGGAAGGAAGTTAGCAGCCACGAACGTTAATTCGCCCGGATGGTCCAAGACGTATTTAAGGTCTCCCCAGACCCCGAGGGCGCGGGCTCCGTCTCGCCTGACCCCGATGGCACGGGTCCCTGTCTTGCCTGACCCCAAGGGCGCGGGCCTCATCTTGCTAGACCCCTTAGGGCACGGGGCTCCGTCTCGCTAGACCCCTCAGGCAGTCGGTTTCCGTCTCACCCGACGGGGATCCATACCGCCTTCAACCACTATGGGTCTAAGAGTATGATCCATAGGGTCAAAGTTCTGACACCTGGTAGGGAAGCAGGGCACAGTCTCGACGTGACCAGTGGCCATGATGAACCATACCTGGGGGCTCACATCGCCAACAGTGCCGGGCGTGCCGGCGCTGTGCTGCTTAATCCCCGTACAGTTTCTGACAGGAGTAACCTGTTCACCATGCCGTCCGTCAGGAACGGAGTGGAGCGCCACGACCGGCTGACGATGCCTGCATATGATGCCAGTGACGAACAGGGCCATGACGTGGAGCCATCCCCATCATTATCTACAGGACCGGTGCAGGACCCACATAAAGGAGATGAAGGATGCCGCGACCCTAGAGGCCTTCTTCTCCCTCGCTTTTCTCATTTTCTCTCTTTTATCTCTCTGTAAGCTGCACCTTCCCCTTCACCTATAAAAGGGGAAGCAGGACGCCCCATAAAGGGGGAGGCTCCAGCACACAGCTGAACGAGCTCAACAAGACTCAACTCCGTTTGATCTTTTCACTAGAGACTTGGGACCTTCTCCCTCTCTTGCCTGTTTGTAACCCCTACTACAAACTAGTGCCGATAACACGAGCAGCAGCAGACTGGATGTAGGGACATTCCGCCCGAACCAGTATAAATCATTGTGTCCTCCGAACACACCATCCGGGCCAGACGCGCAGATACAAATTTACTAGCCGGTGGTTCGAAACACCGACATTAGGTGGATGGATGTTGACATGTTTTAGGGCTCTAGCGCTTTGACTCCATGCGGAAGCCGAGAAGCACCACCAAATGGCGATTTCGACAATAGTTTCTCCCTCGACTCAAGTTGGAGCAATTCATGTTCTTTTACGTCGAGTGGGGAGTGAAAACATCTACTCCTCCCTCCCCCTTGGCATTTCATTCAGTGTTGCGCTCCGTCGTTGCTCTTCCTCACTTGCTCGCATGCCACTCATACTAGTGGCACTCCTCTCTACCTCTTCTCATCCTATAGCTCTCCTCTCTACCCTCTATCTTGTTGCTCCACATTGTGGGTGATGAGTAGTGGCTTGTTGACAGTGTAGATCCGCAACAATGACCAAGGAAGACGACACAGGGAAGGGAGGATCTATAGTGGTGAGGGCTGCTATGATGATTCCTAGCTAGGTTGATGAATCTCAGCGCGTTTAGGGACTGTTTGGTAGCGCTTCGGCTACTCCGCTCCATGCGAGAATCCGAGGAGCGCTACCAAACAATGATTTTGTGGATAGCTTCTACCATGAATTGAGCCAAAGCGATTCAACATTGATTGGGGGGGGGGGGGGGTTCCAAAACAAGGTATTCCCATCAATTCCCTTCCACTTTCGCCTTCCCTCATCATCTTGCCTAGTGCTGCACCCACACGTCGCTCTTACGCAACCCCGTCTACCCGCACGCCACCCGTTCTAAAAGAATCTACTCCCTGTCAATTCCCTTATGATGCCTGTCTTAAAAATGATTACTAGAGACATGCTTATACTTGGAGGCCACTTAACCAAAGTCTTTAGATGTGTCCGTCTCTGTTACTTAGAGAGGTTGTCCTCTAAAAGCATTTTTTTCTCGTGGTGCATCAAGCTACTAATTAGAAACATGAAAAAATGGAATGAAAATTCTGGCATAACGCGCTTACTTATATACAAAAAAAGATAATACACGCCCCAACAACAACTGATAGGCTGGACTAAGTGGTTCCTTTATATAGATTTCTTTCTAGAAAAAGAACCCAAATAAGAATTGGATATCAAGTAGAATATTAAAGGAAGATAAATGTGCAAAAACTAATGTCTTTCGTTCTTTTTCAAGAAAATGAGAAGGAAAAAAATAGCTAGTTAGTACGAAAACTATTTATATCTATATCTAATATTAAAGGTGATAGATTTCTTTCTTTCATCTTTCACCCTCTCTGTCCATCGACCACTCATTTCTCTTACCTCACTCAGTTCGCTGTTCCTCACTCTTATCATTTTCGCTTTGAGTTTTGAGCTGCAAAAGTTTCATTGGCGCCACACCACTCATATCATGGTCTGGCCGCTCTAGCCCATTCACGTCGCGGCAGACGTGCGGACGTGTGACTTGCCTTACACCCGTAACAGGTGCACACAATAACCATCTATTTAAGATGAGTCAATCTCCTATCAACTTTGCATACACGATTAATCATTTATTGCACTAGCATTTATTTTAGCCCTTGAAATTCATTTAACTTAAGATTGGGCTAGGACTAAATAAATCCAACAAAAATAGATAGCTCATTATCATTGGCATTATATAGCAAAAAAAAAAACATAAGATTTGTGTTTCAGATTCACTATATAAGCACTTTTGGTAAAACTAGCAACATGATGATCTCAACTTTCAAGAACGAGAAAAAGACTTTCTTCGGGAGAGAGGCAGAAGGAGGGAGATGCTGAAAACATCGCCACCAGAGCTTCCGTCCAAAACCTACCGATGTGCCGTCGCAATTCCACAAAAGCAGGCACTGGCGAGGTGGGGGAATCCACCCAGGCGGACGCACCCCAAATAAACGTAGGCCACACACGCCGCGAGCGACTCCGCGAGAGCAGCGAGCGAAACACACCCCGTCCGCGTCCGTCGGCTCCAGGCTCCAGCCGCCAAGCGGAGCGGCGACGCGCCGGCTGGTCGCTGGAGCCAGGTGCGCTGCCCGCTGCGCGTGGGAAAGGCGCCGCCGTCATGTGACGTCGCGGGCGCTCGCACGAGCCCCCCTCCCCGCACCACAGCCAGCCCTAGTACTACTCCTGCCTGCCTGCCTCTCCATAATAAAATCTCCCTCCCTCCTCTCCTTTTCTCTCTCTCTGCCTCCCTTTGCGCGCCTGTGATTGTGATTCTCTCCGCTGGCGCTGGCCGCTGGGATGCAAGGTGATTGTCTTCCTCTGTTTTCTTCTCCGCCTCTGTTTCCTTGCCAAGATTCCTTCCGCTCGGCGTTGTATTGCATGCTCTCTGCCATGGCCCCGCGGCCGCAATTCTTCTTCTCCTCTCGTTTCGCAGCGCAGATACGTACAGCCTAAGCAAGCAGCCCTGGTTAGGCACGCTAGGCATGCATGTGCAGTACGGTAGCTTTTGCGGGAGGGTGGTTGTGGATTCCGACCGCTGATTCGAGGGTTTTGAGGTTTCTGCCATGGATGCCCACGGCTAAGCAATTGCTGCTCGGTTCATTCAGATCTGTCCTGTCCTCTGTTTGTGTGTGTCGTCCCGGCCCCGTCTCGTGTTGAGTGGTCACCGGAGTTGCAGCGTGAATTCGGTGGCTCTGAGGGGAGGCCCATGCTGCTCGAGCTCTGGACTGCTCTTCAGGTTTTGGCCAGATACTGCTCGCGATTTGCGGGAGACCAGGTTTTGGCCACTGGTATCTCTCTCTCCGTCTCCGATGAAGGTGTGCGAGTGTACCGAGGTTTACGCTAACTATTTTCCCGTTTTGATTTCTTTCTGAAATTGTTCCTAAATCAAGACTGGAGTAGTACCTCTCTTTTTTCAAAACCAAAGCGAAGAATCTTTATCCTTTCTCCATTTCCGGCAAGCGGCAGCATATCCCTTCTCTAAACTAGTAAACTTTGTTCATGGCATGTGTCGGTAGGTAGCCCAATTCGGTGTGTTCCAATTTTGCTCTGCTCCTATTTTCAAGGTTGATTCATTTTTCCCACTTTCAAGGTTTTTTTGGGAACAAGTGTTACGTAGAATACTATTATAGTTTAGATTTTCCTTTTGAGAACTTCAAATTTAACCTGAACTTTTTTTTCTTTTGCAATTAGCATAATTTTGCATGATCTCTACGAACTTCCCATGTCTGATTTCACTTTTTTTTTGGGGGACGCCAACTAGTTTTCGCTGAAAAGAACTGATTCTCATGGCCCTGATATTCTTTTTCCGCGGCTATTGGAATCGCTGCATCGTCGAGTCAACTGGATCGCTCTTCCTATTGTCTTAGAAAATTTGCTCAAGGGTATGAGCTCTGACCCAGCTGGCCAGCTGTTCGTAACGTATAGGAATTTTCCTTTTACGGTTTTAGGCATACAGTACGTATGACCTGAGCAGACCTTAATTATGTACTTCTGCAAGAAGGTTTGTACGGGCTGGTATCATCATCACTGACTGATTCATGAACAATCGTGCATTAAGCTATGTGATATCCATTTGTTTTTTTTCTCTCAAAATTGTTTGCATAACGCCACAACCTATCTAGGGATCGATAGCTAGGAAAGTCAACTTGTTCAGCCGAGATGTCAACGTTTCTTCTTTTGGAGAACCGAAGATTTTAACATGCCTACCTATTGCACAAACTCTTGTTCTCAAGTAATCATGGTGGTCCTCAATGATTTTTTTGTCTCAGGCTCATGCTGTGCTTGGCATCTTTTTTTTCTTCATCCATTCATCAAAACTAACTCTAGCACCCAAGGTAAAGTTAATTATCGGGAAAAATAAAAGCCATATATCAAACGCAAGTAGAATAGTTAGGCCACTTGTTGTTTTACTTTTTTTTTACCTTCAATTATTAGTGTACCATACACTTTGTGGTCTGCCAACAAAATATAGATCTATTTTTGATAAAAAAAATCCTGGTCAACGTTCTTCCTAATTATGATTGGCTGTTCTCTGTTTACTGGCGCTACTATAATGAATCATTTTCTCAAGTGCGGTAAATAGAGATTTTCCTTACGTAGTTCTATGGTTAAGTTCAATTGCATGACTTGGTGGATGGTGTCAACTATGAACCCTAAATAATAATAATAAACCATTCTTACTTATTGAGCACCATATTTGGAGTACAAGAATTTCACGGGATAGTAATTATATGCTGTTGTGAAATTTTTGCATGCCAAATGGGACCTAAGTTTTTTCTAGAACAGAATCCCAACGGTGTTTCTACTCCTTTTTGCAGTGTTGTAGTCTGAAGAATTCGATGGCAGCGCACCTTGGCTTCCTCTGCGTCTTATTGATGATCAACTGTCAGTGAACATAAGTATACAGTTTAGTCTATCAGAGAGGTCAAGTACCTCCTGGATCACAATTTTTATACTGGAGCAAGACAGTAATGGACCGGGCAGACACATCTGGCTTTGTTAGCGGTGGATCAGATGGTACTTCACTGCTGCTGATATTCTTTCACTTCGTCTACTCGACTGTGCACATACAAGAGATCAGTAAAGTAAACCACTGATCTCACTGTGCAGAAATACACTCTCCTCATTGTTGTTCGTCCACCACCTTCACTGTATTTTTCAAGTACTCAGCCTAGATGAATAACGGTTTCGCGGGTGTCCTCCACCGCGGAAACCAGGCTCTCATGGATGATTCTGCAGTGTCAATTGGTTTCTCAGTGACGAGCTACACAACGGGTAGCCATGGTCAGAGTCAGATAACATTTGGCACAGACCAGCTGGGTTCAGCAGTGAACAGTAGCAGCAGCCATGGCCACAGAGGTTTTCAGAGGCCGATTCATGCGCCTTCTCAAGATGATGGATGCAGGCTAGTCCTCGGGCTGGGTCCGACTCCGGACCCGGACGTTAACTCTTGTGATCAGCAGCAGCCTGCCGGAGCAGACAAGTCGAGACCACCTGTAACTTTGTTTGGCCAGAGCTTCTCCTTCGCTGATCCAGGGGCGCTGAGCCTTGGGATTCATCAGGGGCGAAATGCTGGGGCAACTAAACACTTAGGCGTACCTGCTGGAACCATCATCTCCTTTTCCACTGTTGATGAGGGCTCCACGTCCGCCAGGAGAAGCTCCGGCGGCTACATGCCATCGCTGCTCTTCGCGCCTCGGCCAAACTATTCAACAGCCGAAGAGGAGCAGGGTTTGCTAGATGATGCAGACGACAGTAATGATGGTACTGATCCCCGCGGTTTTCAGCTCAGCCCTGAACCTTCGGCATCCATGACGGAGGCTTCATTTGGTGGCGTGAGCTCTGATGTCGTGACCGTGGTAAGCAATCCTGGACAGCAGGCTCAACGCCGGCATCCCAAGAAGTGCAGGTTCAAAGGGTGCTCCAAGGGCGCGCGAGGCGCGTCGGGCCTGTGCATCGCGCACGGCGGCGGGCAGAGGTGCCAGAAGCCCGGGTGTCACAAGGGCGCCGAGAGCCGCACGGCCTACTGCAAGGCCCACGGCGGAGGACGACGGTGCCTGCAGCTCGGCTGCACCAAGAGTGCGGAAGGGAAGACGGATCACTGCATCGCCCATGGAGGCGGCCGACGGTGCGGCTACCCTGACTGCCCTAAAGCCGCGCGGGGCAAGTCCGGGCGGTGCATCAAGCACGGCGGCGGGAAGAGGTGCGCGGTCGAGGGCTGCATCAGGAGCGCCGAGGGAAGGGTCGGGCTGTGCATCTCTCACGGCGGCGGGCGGCGGTGCCAGTTCCCGGACTGCCGCAAGGGAGCGCAGGGCAGCACCCTGTACTGCAAGTCGCACGGCGGCGGGAAGCGGTGCGTCTTCGAGGGGTGCGGCAAGGGGGCCGAAGGCAGCACGCCACTGTGCAAGGCGCACGGCGGCGGGAAGCGGTGCATGTACGAGGGCGGCGGCGTGTGCCCCAAGAGCGTCCACGGCGGCACGGACTTCTGCGTGGCGCACGGCGGCGGGAAGCGGTGCGCGGTGCCCGGGTGCAGCAAGAGCGCGCGCGGGCGCACGGACCGCTGCGTGAAGCACGGCGGTGGCAGGCGGTGCAGGGTGGACGGGTGCGGCAAGAGCGCGCAAGGGAGCACCGAGTACTGCAAGGCCCACGGCGGCGGGAAGCGGTGCAACTTCGGCGGCGGCTGCGAGAAGTTCGCGCGCGGCCGGAGCGGGCTCTGCGCGGCACACGGCACGCTGGTGGCCTCGCAGCAGCGCCGCGGCGGCGGCGGCATGATCGGGCCGGGCCTCTTCCACGGCATCGTTCGGTCCGCCAGCGCGGCGAACATAAACAGCGACTACTCGTCGTCGGGCGTGAGCACGGTGTCGGACTGCGGCGGCTCGCCTGAGGCGGCGACGAGGAGGCAGGAGCTGATCCCTCCCCAGGTGCTGGTCCCCCACTCTATGAAATCCTTGACGGCGGCAGCAGTGCAGCCATCGGAGACGAGCAGAGAGGGAGGGGTGGTCGCCGTCCCCGAAGGGAGGGTGCACGGCGGTGGCCTCCTGTCGTTGCTTGGCGGGAGCTTCAGGAACGTCGACGTCGACAAGCTCTGATTTAAACAGGCAGCGCTTGAGGCTCGATTTCTACTTCTACAGCTCTTTTTTCTTAAAAAAAGAGAGAAAATTTGCCTTTTTCTGTTATAGCTGTCAGATTATTGTTTGTGTATAAAACATTTTCTTGTCTCCAGATCGAACTTGTATGGTGAAATTTAGGTTAATTTTGTTTCCCTCGTGTCATCAACATCAAGGGTGAAGACATGAATTTGTTGGGGCTTGTATATGGTTGAATTATTCGTAGCAGGTCCGAAAGCTTTTGGGATGCTAAAGCTTTACTGCTGTTGCTGTTGCTGTTGTGAATAAGATCAATGTGTAACAGTCAAACTTTGCTACACTGTGCTGAATTATCAGATGATGATTTTCAGTAACACGTTTCGCTGCAGATGGTTATTGTGTTTAGGGTAAAGTCCAATTTACACCCTCTAATTTTCACCAAAGTCCGGATTTCAACCTCAAACTTCAAAACCGGATAACCTTGGCCCTCCAACTCTCGAAACCGTTCAACTTTCAACCTTCTGGCGGTTTTGCGGGTGAACAATAACTTTTGATATTTTCGGGAGGCGCCAAAATTTTATATTATTTTTTGAGCATCTTAACGTTCTCAAATGAAAAAACTCAAAACTACAAAGTTGTAGATCTCATCGAGGTCTACAATTTACATATAAAAATTATCTTCATCCGACATCGTATTGAAGGGTTTTCTATTTTTTGAAATTTGAGTCTCATCACGCGACAAAAATGGTGCTGAAATTTTATATTATTTTTTGAGCATCTTAACGTCCTCAAATGAAAAAAACTCAAAACTACAAAGTTGTAGATCTCATCGAGGTCTACAATTTACATATAAAAATTATCTTCATCCGACATCGTATTGAAGTGTTTTCTATTTTTTAAAATTTGAGTCTCATCACGCGACAAAACAACGCGTGATGAGACTCAAATTTCAAAAAATAGAAAACCCTTCAATACGATGTCGGATGAAGATAATTTTTATATGTAAATTGTATACCTCGATGAGATCTACAACTTTGTAGTTTTGATTTTTTTCATTTGAGGACGTTAAAATGCTCAAAAAATAATATAAAATTTCAGCACCATATTTTGTCGTGTGATGAGACTCAAATTTCAAAAAATAGAAAACTCTTCAATACGATATCGGATGAAGATAATTTTTATATGTAAATTGTAGACCTCGATGAGATCTACAACTTTGTAGTTTTGAGTTTTTTCATTTGAGGACGTTAAGATGCTCGAAAAAATAATATAAAATTTTAATGCCTCCCGAAAATACCAAAAGTTACTGTTCATCCACAAAACCGCCCAGAAGGTTGAGAGTTGAACGGTTTCAAGAGTTGGAGGGCCAAAGTTATCCGGTTTTGAAGTTCGAGGTTGAAATCCGGACTTTGGTGAAAATTGGAGAGTGTAAATTGGACTTTACCCTTGTGTTTACTATGGTATTTGATGAGAGCTACAAGTACCATGCTGCCCTAGTGATTATTTTGTGTTTGTTACTAGAATTTGGATTGGTCTTTGCAACGTCTTTGTGGATTTTGCTTGAATTCCAGTGCTACCAGACTCATGGCATCTCCAGTTGTGGTATCTTAACTAGCTCATAGAGATCCGTCTCAACATTTTGCTTACTCAAAAAAGAAATAAGAGAGAAAAACTATCGAAAAAGAGAGAGAAAAACTATCTCTTCGTTTCATACTAGGCTCAAATGAACTACAATGCCGTACTAGGTGTGCCTAAAGAAGATTAGGGTAGCGGCAGCAGCCAAAGCTAGCCGCAGTGGCAATGACGGTGGTAGAAACACTACTGCAAGTTTTTTTTGGTCTCTGTTAATGGCTACAGACAAGTGTTTTTAGATACAAACCCACAACTTCTTACACATCTCTCTACCATTGCACTAAACAGTCATTTGTGCGTACACATAGGACACTATATTTTTTTTATGAACATTCTGTAATCTTGTATCTAATATTTTAGCCCCTAAGTTATTTCAAACGAAAACTTTTCAACTACAAAGTTTTATATCTTGTCAAGCTCTATAATTCTGATATAGGGTGTGTCTCCATCCGTGATAGTTTGAAATTTTAAAAAATTTGAATATCAAATCTAAGAATTTTGAAACTAACATTTGGGACTCTAGATGTTTTCAAATAAAAAACTTGTCAACTGCAAAGTTGCAAACTACATTGACAGTTACAAGTTTGGTATAGATCATGTTAACATCTTATTTTCATTTGAAATTTCTAGATTTTAAAATTTTAAATCTTAGAACATAAAACAAATATCCAGGAATCTAAATGACTTGAAATAAAAAACATGTGAACTACAAAGTTATTGGCCGTATTGAGAAATATAACTTTTGTGTAGATCATGTCAACATCAGAGGTTGTTCGAAAATTCTAAATTCTAAGTTTTGATAGCTTAAATGATATTTTTGTTTGAACATAAAAACTTCATTTCATGTCAACAGTTTCAAATAAAAAAATTATCTACTACTCCCTCCGTCCATGAAAGAATGCAGTTATGTGATCAGTGCCGGTGAAACTAGCTCAAGTTTGATCAAGTCTATAGTAAATAGTACTCCCTCCATTTCAAATTACAAGTCACTTCAAGAATCTTGGAGAGTCAAAGCATCTTAAGTTTGACCAAATTTATATGATAAGATAATAACATTTATGATGACAACTAAGTATCATTAGATTCTTCATCAATTATATTTTTATAGTATACCTATTTGATGTCAAAAATCTTTATAATTCTCTCTATAATTTTGTTCAAATTTGAAATGCTTTGACTCTCCAGGATTCTTGTAATGACTTATAATTTGGAATGGAAGGAGTATTAGCATTTATGTCTCCAAATAAATTTATTATGAAAATATATTTTATAACTAATCTAATGGTACTTATTTTGTATCATGAATGTTAGTATTTTTTGTATAAATTTAGTCAAAATTCAAATTGTTTGACTTCTCGAAAAGCGAGAATTGCTTTTTTTGGACAGAGGGAGTACAAAGTTGTAGATCGTGAAAGCATTTAGGCCCCTAGTTGGGTTTTGGTGATTAATGACAATACGTGATTACTGTGACTAACGTGTGTTTTGCAGAAGCAATTAAGTTAGGTCACGGTAATCGAGATCGATTGGACAATCAAGGTGGTCATGCCCCTACGATGGAAATCGTTTCGGTTTTCAAAGGATGGACGACAAGGTTAAGGATGTACTGGTTCTAAGTGTCGTTTGGAGTTGGAGAGACACTTAGAGTAGTTTAGAACTTTGTTTTTCCTTTGACCGTACTATTAAGGGGGTATGGATGGGTAGATTGACCTAGGTGAGTCTAGTGAGTTAGGTGTGGTGCACACTTGTTAAAACTAGCACTAGGTTGCTCCAAAACAGCCCTTAGATCCAATGGAACAAACTGCATTCACATATGATCGAGAGTTGGAAGTGAATGGGGGGTCAAATACTGACTGGACGCTGGTTCCGGGTTGACCGAACGCTGGCGCAGAGTCCGGTCAGTTCATTTGACCAAGGTGAAATCGTCTGGCGCGACCGGACGCTGAGAGCCAGTGTCCGGTCGACTCCAGTAAGGTTCCAGACAGGGAAAATCACGACCGGACGTGTCCGGTCACACTTTAAACACTGGAGTTCAGGGTGTACTGACCGTAGCGTCCGGTCAACATGACCGGAGCGTCCGGTCACCCCGCAGAGGCACATAACGGTTCGTTTTCAGCCCATGTTATAAATACCACCTCCACTCGTGTGTGGGGGGCACTTTTGCTCATTCCAACAGCTGAGAAACACCTTAGAGAGTGCCAAGAAGAGCAATGTCCTAGTGAGGTGATTGAGATTTGAGAATCCCAAAGAGAGCCCTCATTAGTGAGATCAAGAGTAGCAAAGTGTGCATCCACCCTTCTCATAGGCTTGTCGTGGTCAAGTGAGAGTTCGTGCTTGTTACTCTTGGTGATCGCCATCACCTAGACGGCTTGGTGGTGAGTGGGAGCTTGGTGATCATCCGGAGAGCTTGTCGATAACTCAACTCAAGTTGTGAGCGGTTGTGGGTGATTCACCGCGATGAAGTGTCGAAGAATCAACCCGTAGAGAGCACTTGATCCTTGCGTGGATCAAGGGAGAGCTACACCCTTGCGTGGGTGCTCCAACGAGGACTAGTGGGGAGTGGCGACTCTCCGATACCTCGGCAAAACATCGTCGCATTCTTGCTCCTCTCTTTACTTTGAGCATTTACTTTGAGCAATTCAATTCTTGTCATTTACATTCTTAGAATTGCCATGCTAGAGTAGGATTGGAACATAGGTTACAAGTCTTTTGTGCGGTAGAACAATTAGAAACACTTTTTAGGCACAAGGGGTTAATTAGGCTAACCGTAGGACTTAATTATTGCAAAGAGATTTAGAATTAGCTCAATTCACTCCCCTTCTTGGGCATCTTGATCCTTTTAGATCGCATAGAGCTCTACAATTTTGATGTAAAGTTTGTCTTCGTCTGAATTCATATGAAAAAGTTATGGTGGGACAACTATTTTTAGAGACGGACCCTCAGAACAACCGTCTTTGTTAACCTATTTATAGAATCGGATCTTTTGAGTGCCTGCCTTTATTAAAAGTCATTTTCAAAGGCGAATCCTTAGATCGGTGTGTAACAATCAAACTTTACTTATTGGTACACTCTGCGGAATTATCAGGTGATGATTCTCAAGAACACATTTTGCTCCTGATGGAGCATGTGTTTATGAACTATCACATCAGGGGACTCCTGAGCCCACTGGCTTGGAATGACAGGGGTACATTCTTCATGGGATCAAGCTCATAATATAGCACTGCTTCTTTTTGGCTGCCCATATGTAACCAACTGGCCGTCTGGCACTACGGGGGCCGGGCCCCTTGTTTTTCCGCACAAGCGGATTGCATACAACGATGTGTTATACTCTCTAGATCATCCAGCAGTAGATCTTAGGGTTTGTTTCTTTGAATACGGGATGAACAGAGGGGGAAGATAGGAGAGATAAAGAGAGAGGTGTTGGTGTTGAACCTGAGCCCTCGGAGGGAGTCGCGGATGAACTAGAGCCGGCCATCTCAGGTTCGGTGATGAAGGTCTGCGCACGAGCAGCGACGGGTGGAGTAGAGGTGGCACAGACGTCGATGCAATGCAGACGGATGGTGTGGCAGTGACGATGGTGAAGTCAGTGGAGCTTCCCGTCGCTGGCTGCGCGCCCTCTCAGATCGGTCTAGGGTTTGTCGGTGGGGTTTGCGACTCACGGTGAACCTCGTACCTCGAGCCGCCGGCCCCCATCACTTTATATAGCGCAGTGCGACGGGGGCCCACCAACCATGTAGGGTTGGGCGCCCCCGATCAGGGCGCGTGACCAAGGCCCAATAGGCCGTTGGGCTTATTGGCTGGGAGATCAATCTAACATTCTCCCCCTTGATCTCACTATTACTTTTATCTTTAAACTTTAAACTTCAATCCTTTTATCCTTACTCATTTCTTCACAGATGATGCATAGAGCATGTTTCATCGTCACGGTCAATCACGGATAGATTTAACAGCTATAATGCACGTCTCTGATCTAAAATAGTTACTTTAACTTTTGGGCCCTTTATAGTCCAGGAATCATAGGCTTTCCCTTAAACCCATGCCGGCTACATGTTCTTTGAACACGTTGGGTGGTAAGCCTTTTGTAAGCAGATCCGCGAGCATCTTTTTGGTACTTATATGCTCAAGACTTATCATTTTATCCCGGACTTTATCCTTCACAACATAATACTTTATGTCAATGTGTTTGACAGCACCACTTGACCTATTGTTGTGAGCATACTATACTGCTGGATTATTATCGCAGTATAACTTCAGTGGTCTATTGATGTCGTCAACCACCTTTAAACCGGGTATGAACTTCTTTAGCCAGTTCACCTGCCCCGTTGCCTCATAACACGCTACAAACTCGGCATACATTGTGGACAATGTAGTGACGGTTTGCTTTGAGCTTTTCCATGAAATAGCTCCCCCTGCGAGAGTAAACACATATCCAGACGTGGATTTTCTATTATCTCCCGCATAATCAGAATCTGAATATCCCACTATATGGAGTGAATCCGATCTTCTATACGTCATCATGAGGCCTTTCGTTCTTTGCAAATAACGCAAGACTTTCTTTACCAATTTCCAGTGTTCTATTCCAGGATTGCTCTGGAATCTGCCAAGTAACCCGATAATAAATGCCAAGTCAGGGCGCGTACACACTTGAGCATATTGCAAGCTTCCGACAGCTGAAGCATATAGAACCACGTTCATTTGATCGATCTCATATTGGTTCCCAGGGCATTGAAAATCCCCATATCTGTCGCCCTTGACTATAGGAGCAGGTGAGGGACTACATTTGTGCATACTGAATTTCTTTAAGACTTTTTCTATGTATGCTTTTTGTGACAGTCCTAATACCCCTTTACTTCTATCTCGGTGAATCTCGATCCCTAGAACGAACGAAGCTTCACCAAGATCTTTCATATCAAATTTTGAGGACAAAAACTTCTTTGTTTCCAATAGTAGACTGATATCACTACTAGCAAGTAAGATATCATCCACATACAGGACAAGGAAGATAAACTTCCCATTTTTAAACTTTGCGTAGACACAATTATCCTCAACATTATCTTTAAACCCAAAATTCTTTATTGTCTGATCAAACTTCAAGTACCACTGTCTTGAAGCTTGTTTTAATCCATAAATGGATTTCTTTAGGCGGCATCCCAAACATTCTTTTCCTTCCATGACAAAACCTTTTGGTTGTGCCATGTAAACATTTTCTTCTAAGTCTCCGTTGAGAAATGCCGTCTTTACATCCATCTGATGTAATTCTAAATCATAATGTGCCACTAATGCCATTATGATTCTGAAAGGAATCCTTACATGAGACTGGAGAAAAGGTCTAATTGTAATCAATCCCTTCTCTTTGTGTAAAGTCTTTTGCCACAAGTCGGGCTTTATATCTCTCTATATTCCCTTGAGAGTCAAGTGTTTTGTAGACCTATTTACAGCCTACTGTTTTGGCTCCTTTAGGAATTATCTCCAAATCCCAAACTTTATTTGCATTCATTGATCTCATTTCATCTTCCATGGCCTCAAGCCACTTTGATGAATGATCACTTTTCATGGCTTCTTCAAATGAGGTGGGATCATCCTCCATTTGAAATTCTTCAGTGTTGTACACTTCATAATCTGCAGGAATAGCTGATTTTCTAACTCTTTGAGACCTTCTAGGGGCCTCCTCATTTGGCACATTTTTTGTTTGAGGCTGTTGTTGCTCCCCCTCATGTGTGGCAATAGGTTCTATAGAATCCTGAGGCACAAGTTCCTCATCATCATTTATTATTGCCACAGACGGGATAACAATAGGTGATGGCACCACAGTGTCTTGTATTGTCGGTGCAGCAACAGCAGGTAGTGAGAAAAATGGCTCATGAATGATCGGAGTGGGTGCATACACCCACTTCTCTTCAAGGTCAATTTCTCGAGCTACCATGCTCCCCCTCATCATTTCATCCTCTAGGAAGACAGCGTGTCTCGTTTCCACAAACTTTGTATGTCTATCTGGACAGTAGAAACGAAAACCTTTTGACTTTTCTGGGTAGCCAATGAAATGGCAACTCACTGTTTTGGGATCTAGCTTTCCAATGTTTGGATTAAAAACTTTAGCCTCAGCAGGGCTCCCCCACACACGCAAGTGGTTAAGTGAGGGTACTCTTCCTGTCCACAACTCATACGGTGTTTTGGGCACTGACTTACTTGGTACTCTATTGAGAATATGAATGGTGGTTTTTAACGCCTCCATCCACAGACTCATCGGTAAAGTAGAGTAATTTATCATACTACGCACCATATCCATCAGGGTACGATTACGCCTTTCAGCTACTCCATTCTGCTGAGGTTCGCCCGGTGTTGAATACTGGGCGACTATACCATTCTCCTGTAAGAACCTTGCAAAAGGTCTAGGAACTTGTCCATATGGGGTATGCCGACCGTAGTACTCCCCCCACGGCCAGACCTGACTATCTTAATCTTTAAATCATGTTGATTTTCAACTTCTGCTTTAAATATTTTGAATTTATCCAATGCTTCTGTTCTTTCTTTAATTGGATAAATATAGCCATAACGGGAGTAATCATCTGTGAATGTTATGAATGAATCAAAACCATCCACACTCTTTACAGGAAAGGGACCACAGATATCTGTGTGAATAATCTGTAGAATTCCTGCGCTTCGTTTGGCATCTTTCTTAATTTTCTTTACATACTTTCCTTTTATGCAATCTCTACATTGTTCTAAATCTGAGAGCTCTAATGGAGGAAGAATATCATTCTTAATTAGTCTTTCTATTCCCCCCCTCGAAATATGGCCTAAACGACAGTGCCATAATTTCAACAACACATCGTGAGCTCTCTTTCGTTTTCGGTTTGCATTGTTCGATGAGGATACATTCTCATTCACATCATATACGGAATTCACATTTTCATGAAGTGATAATAAATAAAGCTCGTCTTGTCGGAAGGCAAGACCAATACATCTATTATTAAACAATATCTGACATTTGCCATTTCCAAAATGGCAATCATAACCATCATGATCCAACTTTGATACACTAATCAAGTTTCTTTGCAAAGAAGGTACATAAAGAACATCTCTAAGAAAAAGTATGAAGCCATCAGCAAGCTCTAGCGGAAGATCGCCAACGGCCTCAACATCTGCTTGTACTCCATTTGCGACTTTAATGAAACTTTCGCTTCTTTGCAAAGTTCTCATCGAACGAAATCCCTGTAATGAATTAGCAACATGAATAGTTGCACCTGAATCAATCTACCAAGTAGATTTTGAAAACTTGACATACAAGGATTCATTTACGAACGTAATAATGTTCTCACCTTTATTTTTCATAATCAACTTTAAGAAATCGGGATAATTCTTCTTATAATGTTCCGTCTTCTTACAGTAGAGACACTGGTCTTTATCCACTGGGATTTGCTTGTTCTGAGACTATTGCATGGGACCATTTCCAGATGACTTGGAGGAAGAGCTATTATTATAGTTCTTTTTCTTATCTTTTAGGTAGTTGACAGTACCACCCTATGAAACTTTTATTCTTTCCTCCTCCTGCACACACATGGCTATGAGCTTTTCTAAATCCCATTTTCAGGCTGTATGTTGTAATTAACAACAAAGGTGTCAAATTCTTTGGGCAAAGAAGCAAAAATTAAATGAATAAGAAACTCATCCTTGAGTGCCAAATCCATTGGTTTGAGCTTAGATGCCAAATTGCTCATTCTCAGTATGTGCTCTCTAATGCCACTGCCGTCACCAGAGTACCTTTCTATGACCAGCTGCTTGATCAGCTGGGTTGCATGTCTTTGAAGAGCCAGTGAACTGACTCTTTATTCTTTCTAGGTACTCTGTGATCGTGTCACAGTCTGGAATTGAGCCCACTATTGCAGACTCAATTGTATTCTTTATCACAGCCAAACATTTCTTATTGGCTGTGACCCACTTTCTATTTTCAAGGTCAAAAGACATCTTTACGGGAGCAAAGTCCCGCTCTCTGATCTACCATGCAGTATCAGTCTCATCTGTCTCCCTCACCGGTGCCACAGGTTCTTTGAGATACGGTGTAGTGACTACCCAGTCCACCTCAGCCAATATAAAGGCCAAGTCGATCTTTTTCTTCCATTAAATGTAGTTATCCCCTTTTAGAGGGGATCTCTTTGATACAACTCATCAAGTTGTATCCGTCTAAAAACACAATTCAAATAGTGTGAGAACACAAATAACAACGACAACAATTACATGCCTTAGTTCAACGTTGGTCAAAAATGAAAACATACAATTATTTTATACATTAAATCTACATCACCGTTGGGCAGAAATAGAAATAATACATAATCATTAAAATTATAATATTGCTATTAACAACGTTGGTTAGAAAATAACAATATCATAATCAACTCATATTTATCTCTTGGCTCTTAAAATCAAATTCTCCTGTTGGTTCGAATTTAATTAAAAGTCCATAACAACTTTAAATACGCAGCGGAAACTGTGAATAAAATTCTCATGATAATATTTTCCAGAAGCAACTTTACTATTTACTGAACAAAAAATATCATTGGATAAATTTTGTACAGAAAATTATCATAAAAATTCATTTCAAATTCATCAAATTGTTTTCTGGAAAATAAAAAAAACTGTGACGGTACTATTTGTTTGGCCATTTCGGCCCGATCCTGCAGCAGTGCGCGCGGCCCAGAGCCAAAGGCCCATTCCCGTGGACGCGCGCGGCGCCTCCCCTCGCGCCCAGGCCGCAACCTAGGCCTGGGCCGGGAATCTGTCCACCCGCCTGGGCCTAATCCGGCCTGGGTGTCTGCTGGCCGTCGATCGCCGATCGACGGTCCTCCTTGCGTTTCGGCCGGATGAAAACCCCGCGACGGCCACGGCTCTCTCAAACCGTAGCTCATTCTTTGTCTCCCCTTCTCTCTCATTCGCACAGCGCCGCTCGTAGAACAGCCGCAGCAGCAGCCGTCCACGGTGGCCGAGGGAGAAGAAGAGGGGCTCCGCCCAGCGCCCTCTCGCCGGCGTGCGTGCTCGCCCTAGGCTGAGCACGCCGCCGTCGAGGGGCCGCATGGTGGTGCCCTGTTGCCATGACCGCGCGTGAGAGGTGCAGTGCGGATCTTGGCTCTGTCCCGCACGCAGAGGCGGCGCGGTCCCCTTCTCGCACCATGGCGGTGACGACGGCGGGGAGAGGACCCGGGTAGGATCCCTTCCCCTCCATCCTTTCTCTGTTCATACTAGGGTTAGGGTTTCGATTTTGGATTCTTTTCCGATTTGAAATCGGTTCTCTTTCTTTCCTTTTTCCCGAACTCTCTAGAGTTAGGGTTAGATTTTCTTCATCCGAACCTTCATCTTTTCTCAGATCCGAAGGGATCGAGGTTAGGGTTCAACCGAACCCTTTGTCGGCCGAAGCCCCTTTCTACATTCTAGATCCGCACTGGATTTCTATTTGTTAAGCCAGATCTATACCTAAACCGTGGCTCTGGTACCAATGTTATACTCTCTAGATCATCCAGCAGTAGATCTTAGGGTTTGTTTCTTTGAATATGGGATGAACAGAGGGGGAAGATAGGAGAGATAAAGAGAGAGGTGTTGGTGTTGAACCTGAGCCCTCGGAGGGAGTCGCGGATGAACTGGAGCCGGCCATCTCAGGTTCGGTGATGAAGGTCTGCGCACGGGCAGCGACGGGTGGAGTAGAGGTGGCACAGACGTCGATGCAATGCAGACGGACGGTGTTGCAGTGATGACGGCGAAGTCAGTGGAGCTTCCCGTCGCTGGCTGCGCGCCCTCTCAGATCGGTCTAGGGTTTGTCGGTGGGGTTTGTGGCTCATGGTAAACCTCGTACCTCGAGCCGCCGGCCCCCACCACTTTATATAGCGCAGTGCGACGGGGGCCCACCAACCATGTAGGGTTGAACGTCCCCGATCAGGGCGCGTGACCAAGGCCCAATAGACCGTTGGACTTATTGGCTGGGAGATCAATCTAACACGATGCTCCACAAGCCTTCACGGAAAAGGAAAAGCACGGCTGCACTGCACTGCACTGTACGCGCGGCGCAAGTATCCAGAGCTGATCCGGCAAACCACCGGAGCCATGGTGCCATCCAGTACCAGTAGTGCCGCGTGCAACGCAAGTAGCGCTGGCAGAGCCGCTGCCCGCCCGTCCATCCAGAGATAGGCGCCGGACCGGAGCTAGCATGCATCATCAGACGGCGAAAACGCGCAACACGATGCAGATCGCTGGACCGCAGTAGCTTTCTGACACAGCCCCGACCTCGAGAGTAGCTAGGAGCCGGGGGTCACAAACCAAGGAGCGGCTGGGGGACGATCAGCATAAATTTCTTAGACATCTCTACACGGGCTCGTCCCGGCCTTCTCCAAGTCTGAGACCGTTCGATCGACAGGACCAGCTGGCAGCTGCTCTTCCAGTTCCAGCGAAATGGCAAGAGCTCCGCCTCTGCACCGGCTGTCTGCTCTTCTCGCCTTGTGCCTTGCCGTGGCGGTTTGCTTCTCCGGCGTTGAAAATGCTGCAGCGGCGGCGGTAGCCAGGACCAGGAAGATGGTCGGTGTTCACGAGCTCAGGATGGGAGATTTCTCCATCAAGGTCACCAACTGCGGGGCGACTCTCATGTCCGTGATCCTCCCCGACTCCAAAGGTAACGAACACTTCTCTTCCATGCATGCTTGTACTGCAGTTTATCTGGAGCGGAAGAAATAAAATCGAATCAACTTTGTTGAGCATAAGGGCTGTTTTTCGCATCGCAGCGAACTTGGGCGACGTTGTGCTCGGCTACGACACCGTCGCGAAATATGTCGTAAGATTGATCGATCCATCGTCCCCGCACAGCACAACATTCTGTTTTCAAACTTGCTTTGCTTTCTTCTCGTCAATTAAGCTAGTTTACATGAATGTGCTGTGGTGCTGTCTTGCGTGAAACGGAAACTGTGAATGATGTGCAGAACGGCAGCGCCTACTTCGGGGGTCTGATCGGCCGCGTGGCCAACAGGATCGCCGGCGCTCGGTTTGTGCTGGACGGCAAGGCCTACCGGCTCTACCGCAACGACGGCAACAACTCGCTTCACGGTGATACACACAGAGACTGCTCCTGAGAGGCTCCGCTGATTGCTCCGAGTCACTCCGAGCAGCTGTGTGATTGTTCCTTGGTTTTCTTTTCAGAATTGCTAGATCTTGCCCGGTTGTTTTTTGTTTATGTTCTAACCGATTTTTGGGCCGCCGATTGTTGTCTCGTGGCGCATTTTCGGGATGTCCGATCTTGGTGTTTGGTTGTTGTTTCTATGACATGTGGGTCCCGCTTTTTTTTTGTGGTACTGTTTGATTTTTCGGGAGCCGCGCCTGATTTTGTGTCGTCTGTTTCCCCTTTTACCATTCTCATTTCGTTTCGGCTTCCTCCCGTCGACTCCCGGCACGCTCGACGGCTTGCGGC
Organism: Miscanthus floridulus; assembly: GCF_019320115.1. NCBI lineage: Eukaryota > Viridiplantae > Streptophyta > Magnoliopsida > Poales > Poaceae > Miscanthus > Miscanthus floridulus. The sequence continues at coordinate 176,267,525 of NC_089587.1, read as the reverse complement.
ACACTCGACGCCCGCTACAAGGCCGCGCGCGCCCGCGTGGAGGGCGTCCGGTTCGCGCAGGTGGGCGTGGCCCTAGCCAGCCCCGACGGCGGCCTGGCACTGGTCCACGTGTGGCGGTTCCACCTGGGCGACCGGCTAGACGCGGAGGACGCGCGCTTCCTCACGGCCGTCGGTGTTGATCCCCCGTGCGGAGCGCCGACCCTGGCCGCCTGTGCAGGACGCTCTGGGCCAGGCGCCGCTCCCCGGCACGACGAGCTGCGGTTTCTAGGGTTTCACGAGCTAAGTTCTTCATGCCCCCTTCTTTGCGATATGTTCCATCAATACTTGGGTTTGTTTGTTGCCTTATTCAATGTGTGTGTTGATGTTTAATGCCTTTGTCCTCGTTTCAGATTTGGTTTGTGTGTCCGCTCGTATGCGATTTTTGTGTTGTGTTGTTCGTTGTCTAGGGTTTTCCCCTTAGGTGATGCGGGATCCGAGTTCCCGTGTTCTTCAGTTTGTGCTTAGTTTTTTTGCCCCATTTTTTGATTCATTGGCGGATGGTGTTGTCTCTGCAGGGTAGTCTGTATAGCTTTTAGGAGTTGACGATTGTTTGTTGGTTCATTGTCCTATGATTGTGGTTCACATGATTTGTGGTTTGAATGGTTCGAGGGATTTGAATGGTTCGATTGATGCAGAGGTAGATGATACATTATTGTTGTTGATTGTATCTTTGTTTTTTCGATGCAGATTGATATTTATAATTGTTTTTGGATAGTGGAAATGTGGTGTGATTTTTAAGGTAGTTTAATTTGTGAGAAGAGCTCGGTTCTACAAAATTAATTATGAGTTTGTGTCCTGCTGTAATGCTCGTTGCAGAATAATTTTTGTAGTAGACATTTTTTTAGCTGCATATTGTTTTTCTAAGATGATAATTGCCTCTTATCCCTTTTTGTGATTTTAGTTTCATTGTTCATTTTCAGTTAATTTTTCAGTGCTCATTTATTTTCAGTTATAGTGTTCATTTCAGAGTTTTTTTTTCTGAATGTGAACTACCTGATTTTTTTATGTACCTGATTTTTGTGATGCTACCTGATACTTGAATGCTACTAGTTACTGCATTTATCTGTTTTAGTTTCAGTTAAATTCCAGTTACATGATACCTGACATCTGAATGCTATCTGATGTACCGTTAAGTTTTAGTTACCTGATGTATTGTTAAGTTTGAGATACCTGATACCTGAATGCTACATGTGAGAGTTATCTGAATCCCTACAGTCATTCCACTGCCGTTTTCGATGAATTTAATGCTAAGTGCATGTGAGTGTCAATCGGAGAAGTACGCTTGTGCTCTATTTTTCCATGTGTATGTGTGCTCTCTTGAGCTTTGTTTTACAAATATGGTAGGCCGTATAGTTGATTCATTGTTTTGTCGTTTTCTTTTGTAGATGTTTTGGCTCGGATTATTTGGTGGATGTAGAGGTAGATGACATGTTTTGCTACTGTTAGAGAATTTTGGTAGTATATATTGATTTTTTTGTCATTTTTAGGTAATCATGGCTCCTAGGAGCAAATGTTTTCATGTTGTAGATGAAAGTATTCGAGCAGAACGTGGTCATGAAGGACATCAACCTATAAGTGTGCGTCGTACATCAGAAGTAGTTATATAATTTTTTTTTGATTTGTATGTGTTCCTCTGTTTTTTAGGCCTTCATTTCTACTACAAATATAAATTTGTTGGAGCAATTTGTTGTGTTTTGCAAATCCAAGGTATCATTTCTACTGATGATGTACATTTTTTTGGCTTGTGCAAATAAATTATTGTTTCCTGCATTCTTATAGAAAATAAATGAGCATAAGGGAGAAAATAAATTATTGTTTGTCCCTAAACAAATTCAGTTAATGTTTAATTAACTCCTTAAACTGACACATAGTAAAGAAATAGTCTGAGTCACCAAGATTTCAAGGTTTCAATTTTGCATGTTGCATGCATTAAATAATTTTTAGAGCTCTTGAAAATTCATATTTCTTCTGTAACTGGGATGTCTGGTGTATGGCTGATATCTTCAATTGAATTAGTTTGCTTAGATTTTAATTAGTTGAGGCTGCACTAAATCCCGGAGTCTTGATTAGCTGTCTTGTGCATGCATATTGCGGCACTAAATTAGTTAGTTCCCTTTGTGTCTACAAGTGTGTGTGTGTCTGGCTATCAGCAATCTCATACCTCAGCCCAGCCCATTTGAGAGGTACCAGACAAGATGCTTGTAATAAGAGGCGCATCATCCGCACCTATCTTTTTTGTGCGATTTGATGGCTGCGCTCATGGGATTATTTTGCTTGCTATATATGTATCCATCTACATATGTATTTGCGTAGAGCTGATAAAACGTAGTGACTACATCTACTATGCCGGCTGTATTGGTGAACTATTAACCAAGCTACAATAATCTATGATTTAAGTTTGTGGTGTGAGATTGAGTTATATACTTGACACAGGTTTCATATGTGTATAGCTAGTGTCTGTTTCGGTTGTTTGGGAAGTATATGTATTGTGTACCTTGAATGTACCTAGTAATACTCAGATGTGCAAGTTTAGGCTAGTTTCATCTAATGTGAGCCACGCAAGGCGTGCAACATGTCTTTTCTGTTGTGGTGGTGATGGTGCAGAAGTTTGTTGAGTCATGCTGTTTGCTTCACTTGGTTCTAGTAAAGCGCAGTTCGTTACACTAGACTATGATCTATTTGGTTGGGTACAGTTCAATTTACAACCTGGCTTAGGCTTTCGTTTGCAGCTATGGTTCAACTTCGTTGTGTGAATTTTTGTTCTGAAAATTGTTTCAATTTTCATTTTTTGGGATTTTAGCATATAGTTTAGTTTATCTTCATAGTTTTCCTTTTCTGAATTTTGTTTAGTTAGTTCAGTTTGTCGTTGCATCACTTTAACTGCATTATAAATTTAGGTTAGTTCAATAAATTTAGGTTAGTTCAATTTAGTATAATCTATTTTTTAGTTTTAGTTTTGTTCAAGTTCAGGTTAAATTTAGTATAGTCTATTTTTCATTATAAATTCAGTTCAAGTCCAGTGGAATTAATTATCAGTTCTACTTCAGGTTCAGTTTTTTTAGAATTTAGGTTGAGTACCATCGAATTTCATTGAACTGCATTAGAGTTTGGCTGTTATGTATTTCAGTTTTCTTGTGATTCAGTGTTAAATCTAGGTTTAGTTAAGTAGAATCTATTTTCTGTTTTAGTTCAGTTTTATTTTTAGGTTAAGTTTAGTAGAACCTATTTTTAGATTTTGTTCAGTTCAAGTCCAGTTGTTTTTTTCTGTCTCTGTCTCTTTATTTATTTTCAGTTATCAGTTTCAGTCATGTTTGTGAGGTTCAGTTTAGTTTTGTAACCTGCATTAGAGTTTCAGTGAATTAAATTTTAGTTTTTTCGTGTAGCCGAAGTTCAGGTCTCTATGTTGTAGTTTAAGTTCAGGTTCAATCTCGTAGAATCTAGGTTCTCAGCTTCAGTATTTGAGTCTCAGATTTATTATGGTTGTGCCCATATCTGCTACATTATTTTTTTCATTTCGGTTTCAGGTTCAGGATTGTTATCAGTTCAGTTTTTTTTAGTTTTATAATTCCAGGTTTCTAGTTCCTAGACTTTAGTTTCAAGTTCAGGATTGTTTTTAGTTGAGTTTTAGTTAATTTTTTATCTTTAATTGCACCAAGGTTGTCTTCATTTTTTTTTTCAGTATCCTAGTTTCAGTTTAAGTAACTCAGCTCCATCATGTTTCAGTTACTAAGTTTTAGTAAATTCGTGCAGCAGCTGTAGGTTGCCTTGGTCTGAAGCAATGCAGCCTGATTGTTTGATTCAGTGAGCGGAACTAGTTGTAGTTCGGCAGTAGTAGCAGTGGCATTTCGGTATTGCAGAGACAATACCTCAGTCTATCTTACAGGTTTTGCATTGTCACTCCCAACAAGTCAATGTGTATTCAGTTTGTGAGCCATGTCATTTTCATACTATATTTCCATATTGATCCTTATTCTATAGCTTTGGTTAATTTCTTTGCAACTCAGTTTATTGTGGTTCAGTGAGTTTTAGAAAATTCGTAGTAGTAGCTGACTGCGATGAGTGTGGTTTTCATTTCCTGTGTAATGTCACTTTCAAGATACTACGATCTGAAGTTAGAATTTGTTGCAAAGTAGTAGCTGACTGAGTCTCAGTCTTGTTTGTGTTATAGGTTTTGTCTTCTTTATTAGCTATTGATCTAATTCAAGTAGTGGTATGTTTTCTCTCTCACTCTCTGTTTTTTGTGCAGTCCCCTGTCAGTCTGCTTGTTGCTCTTCAGAAAAATTCATATATCCATCAGTCATATTTTTTTCCTTAACATGGATTTTAGAATGTATCTTGCATCTAGATATCTTGTGATGGGCTGAATCACTTTTGTTAAAGTCAGTAGGTTTGCAGTATCAAAATCTGGTTCATGTTGTGTTCTCTTTGTGAGTGTGAGAGTGAGAGTTTTCCGAAAATAGTTGTTTTTTGGCGCTGATTCTTTTAAAAATACCTGTTTTTGGTACCTGTTTCCTGTTGCCTTGAAGTTTTGTTTATCTATCTTTTGGTGCTGTTTTCAGACGCTTTATTTTGTGTAGGTTGACAAGTAGCAGTTCCATTTTTGAACGTTTTTTGTGCCTTTGTGCAGGTGCATCTGCAGATCAAGAAGATGGAGCTCTCCCAGCACTCCAAGTACTTATGTGAGTTATGTTTAGGCAAGATAAACGTAACGTTTTTTGCGCCTTTGTTGTTTGATTTCTTCTTTGCTAATTAGCTGCTCGAGTTTAGAATTTATTTTTTGGCATCACATCAATTTAGTGCTTTTTCAGTTTTAATCTTGTTATGATTGCATATATATGGCACCATATAAGCAGATATGTTGAGTTTTAGTCTTAGTCCCGGAACTTTTCAGCCAATAGGCTTGAGTTTACTGATCAGAACAGTCTGAATTAGGCATATATATTATTGTATTTTTTTAATTGTTATCTTTTATTTATGTACTGGTAACCAATCATCACGGCAAATCCCTGTTAATTGTTTTCTTATATTTTTTCTGCGATATATTGTATTCATGATGAAAATAGAATTTCCCCTTTTGTTTGATTTTGAGTGTATATTTTTATTTCGAGATTGCTATAGAGCACACATGTGTTTCTTCTCCTCCTGGCACACAATTTTTTTGTGTCTCTGCCTTGTGGGGTCATCTTGTCGGCGCCGCCCACTGTGGTGTAGTGCCTTCACTGTTTTGAATTAGGAATCGTGCCGGTTCATTTTCCCACTGCCCACTGCTCAGTCTTCTTCGCCAGTTCGCTTAGTCTTCCCCAGGCGTTCCTGAGGCGATCTGAGAGGTGATTTTGGATCCAGAGGTTGTGCTCCGGCGAACTAGCTCTTCTCCGTCGCGGACTCCTGCCAAGGGTGCGTATTCGATTCCGTTTCATGGTGGTGGTGTAGATTTCGTTGTTGTGTGCTGTGTTGAGGGACGGGGAGAGGTGTTCTTCCATGTCGATTGTGTCACCGTCGGGGCGATTTGAGAGGCGACCTTTGTGCTCCGCCCCTCACCATTTCTGTGCGCTGCCTCCCTCTCACTGATTCTGTTCCGATTTGGTTTGGATTTGGGGTTTTTTGGGTTATGGGTGTCAATTTGGTTGCGGCAGTGGATGTGGTTGAGGATTAGGTTGCAGCCCAATCCTCTCCGCATCGCGCGGTGGCACTGGCAGTTTCCTCGCCGCTGCTTTGCTTTTGCGCTGCACGTAGGCAGTGGGTGGGGCAGAGGTTGTCAAGCAGGCAGTGGGTGCGGCTGATGTTGTTCGCTACAGGCAACGGGTGGGGCGGAGTTGTGGGTGGGGGCGCTTTCCTTTCGCTTTGCTTCCCATTGTGCCGTGGCGCCACTTGCAGGCGGTGGGTGGGGCGAAGCTTCTTTGGCCTGCATTCTGGCGAGCTGTGGGTAAGGTTGTCCTCCTTTTCATGTTGGTCAGGTGCTTGTGTTTGTATCTCATTTTGATGCATTGCTTGTTCTTCTGCTAGATCTCATTTTGGTTGTTCTTAGGTATCGTTTATTGAGGACCACATTTGCTGTCAATATTACCATGGTTTGTCTTTCTGTGTTGCTCTGAAATGTCTAAAAAATTCTTCAGAAACTAAAACATTGTTGTTCCATGTATGTTTTAGTAATCTAGTTCAGAGCAGTTGTTTGTAGAGCTTCACTTTTTGAGATGATTCAGAAGACAATTGTCATTATTTGTTTCGTTGCTCTAAAGGTGGAGGTAGGGCAGCATGCTATTTAGTCAAAATGGAATTAGGATTGGTCAGGCCACTCCTAATTGATTAGAGTGGAGATTAGAGTGATGGAGTAGGTTAAGTGCAGTGTGAACACTATCTGCATTTTATGTGTTGCTTCAGAAGTACTATAGATTGGAGTGATTTTGGTTTTTGTGTCTCGGTGCAATATTATTTTTGCAATCTACATTTTGGTTGGACTAGTTTTATCCTTCTGATTGATAGTTTCATTGCTATCTGGATAGTAGGAGCTCATATCTTTGAACTGTGTGTTGCATATATTATACAATAAAGCTATGTTTAGTATACATCTCTTCATTGCACATTTACTAGTAGTAAATTGCACAGTTTGATTTATGCAATTTTGTTGTTTATCATGTGCAATATCTGGCGCGCGCGCGCGCACACACACACACACACACACACACACACACACACACACACACACACACACACACACACACACACACACACACACACACACACACACACACACACACACACACATATATATTTATATTTCCCTCTAACCTGGTTAAGTGCTTTGTTTGCTCCTGTCCTGCCCAAGACAATTTCATTGGCGATGCCTCGATTGGTCTGGAAAACTCGCGCTGCCCCGTCGTGCGTTGTTGAAGGTGTGTACTTGATCCCTTTTTTATATGTATTTAGGCTGTTTAGTTTTTTTACTGCTCTGAAATGCCTGAAACATTATTCAGAAACTAAAATTGTGAATATAAGGACATGGCGTCTGCTTGCTCTCTCTGATCTCCTAGCAGCAGTGTTCTTCACTGAGCATTCTGTTTACACCAAAATTTGGGAAGGAGAACGCAGGAACTCAAAGCTTCCAAGATTGTATCAATCGAGGAATCGATTGCATAAGGATCGATATTAGCTGATTCAGATGCGGCATCAGAATCGGCTCTCTTCTAATGACGTAAGCAGATAACGACAATGAGCTACGGTTGGCGTTAGGGAAAACATGTCGAACTCTACAAAAAGGGAAAGATTAGGGTCTAAGTTATCTTAAATTAGAAATGTTTTATTTTATACCAAAGATTGTAATGAGTCATACTTGAGTAGGATTCATGCTTAAGTTCCGGGTATAAATATTAGACCTCGGCTATTGTAAAAAGGACATCCAATCAATCAAATACAATTTACTTTTTTTTCGGCTCCGTGCCAACCCTTAGGAGTAGGAGTAGAGTAGATCCCGACGAGTTCTTTAACAAGCAGGGCTGCATCGGTCCGACCGACCTTCAGCTTGTCTGTAAGTACCATCATGGCTTATACTTCTATTTGTACGGCTGCATCGGTTAAGTTCGACCTCCACTATGAACTCTAGTATAAGCTAGTTATCGACTCTTGTCTAGTTCAAGTACGGCTGTATCAATTCGGTCGACCTCCACTGCTCGAATTAGATTAAGGTCAAGTTATCGGTTCTATCTAAGGGTGGCGTCCTTCGGGTAGATTCATTAAGTTACCGATTTTGCTGATGTTTTTATTATTATTAGTTTGCAGCAACATCAATCTGCCCGATCGAGATCGGTCTAGATCAGCCTTATATCCTTTTAGTCCGTCGTTTGCTTTGTTACAACACGATATCTCTTACAATGAATGATGGGTTATGTTTTATTGGCTATTCTACTCCGATCTTGATCATGCATAGTATGCGGTTAAGGCACGTATAATCTTGAAGAGGTTTGCTGGCTGGTTAAACCTGGACTATAGTTCGCTGTTATGGCTGCAATGATTCGGTCGATCTCCACTAATGGCACTATAGATTGGAGGATGCTAGTTAGTAGATTTATTCTTGATTAGGCGTGACCTTAACTGTTTGCTATGCCTACATCGGCTAAATAGCCAATCGCGTATGCTTTAACACCTACGGTGTGTCTTCATGATTCTGTTAAATGTGAATAGATCTGTCTACTTTAAAGGTTTGATTTATTGTCTTTATCATGACTGCATCGATCCGGTTCGAATCCCGCTGTTAGAGATAGCAGGTTAGATCCGATGAGTCCATAGGTTTGTCCACGTAAAATAGTCGATTGCTGACATGTTGTAGTACCTTTTTACCTGAATCGGCTATTTCAACCGATTCACCCGAGCCTTCATGTATAGTATGTCTTTCAGAAAGCCTATCGAAGTATAGATGGTTTTACGGATTCTTCGGTTTTAGTCTGTTATTATCATCATAGTTGCCATCGATCCGGTCGAACCTCACTGTTGATGGTAACAGATTAGATTCAGAACGTTTGTAGGTCTGTTTGTATTAGACAGTCGATTTGTTTGCATGCTATATCATTTCTTGTTAGATTCATCGGCTCAGTGATTCATACTAGTAATATCCACCTAGCTGGTGATTTCACTTACATCTGCGTGCATTGTACTTATCAACGTAAAATCAATCGCGATCCATAAGCTCAACTGTCTGTAATAGCCGATTTCTGTGCGTATCGGCTATTTAGTTGATTTTCTCGTCTAGCTGCTCCCGAAGTGGCACACTTGGAACTGTCTAGGCAAAGAACGGCATGTTCCACCTTAAATTACTGATAAACTTTCTGTCCTTGTCAATTGCAGGTCAAATTGACTGGCATGCCTCGAGAGGAATTCGTAGGATCGGTTAACCCTGCGTTGAAGCCAAGCAGATCTCCAGGCTCATCCTAAGCAGATCCTTTTGGCTTGCCATGTGTAGACACATTTTCTTGTCGACACATGTTTTGGCATGCTCGGTGGGACACCACAATCGTCATGGCGGCTTATAACAACAATGACATCCTTATGGTGCCTTATGAAGACCTACCTGATGGAGATAAAGATGTCATCAGCAAAACTATAGAAGAATTTTAGAACAAATGTTTGTTGTCCTATACCAAGACACGTGACAACAAAATTGTTCAGAAATATCCACTACCGAGAGTTCTGTTACTTGGGCAGACGGATGCAGATGAAGCTAAAGACATGTGTTTCTTCATAGAGGCCATAAACAAGTCTGTTCATGATGCCATATCGAACCATAATAAAGTTTTCTTGAACACATTCCACAACACCATGAAAGAGGTGTTTCATGGATATCTAATTGATCAGGTTGGGCCGGCTTATTACAACATTCCACTTCCATCGACTCAGGGGAATAATCAAGCCAGTACTAGCCATCAAGAAGTAGCACCAGCTAGTAATAATGATGTCCAGGTGGTTTAGAGCTCCTCTGAGCAAGTTTAGCGTTCTACTACTAATCAGATACAGTATAATCCTAGATCGTTAGAACACATGTGCAACAGCCGACAGGGCAAATTTAGAATAAAATGGTCAATTTTGGCATATCAGGCCAGATACCATCGTCGGCTCAAAAAATAGCGCCATCAGTTCAAAGGATTCGTAGAGATATAGATCCTAACATCTACAACCATAGACTTCAAGCAGCAAACCAGCAAATGACCCAACAGATAGAAATTCCACAAGGGTATCATTGTGGCATAGATTACAACACCCTTCACATGATTCCAAATCTGGGGTATCAAGATACTCAAAATTTTAATCCACAGATGGGTCAGCAGTTATAGAGAAATCCAAATTCAAATGCTGATGAATTGTTGCTTAGAGTGACCGAGATAATAAAGAATCAATTAGGTTTGAAGCCAAAAGTGCAGACCTTCTCGTACAAACATCCATATCCAGAATGATATGATTTGATCACTCTTCCTACAAATTACAGGCTCTCAAAGTTTGCTAAGTTCACTAGCCAAGATAGCACAAGCACAATAGAACATGTCAGTTGGTATCTTACACAGCTGGGTGAAGCATCCATTGAAGAGGCCCATCGAGTTTGTTTCTTCTCCTTGTGTCTGTCAGGGCTAGCCTCTACTTGGTTTTCATCGCTGCTAGTTAACTCCATTGCTAATTGGGCTGATCTAGAAAAGAAGTTTCATACATATTTTTACACTGGGATAGGAGAAAAGAAGATTACCGATTTGACAACTATAAGGCAGAGAACTAATGAATCAGGCACTGAGTTTCTTTAGAGGTTCCGAGAGACTAGAAATTTATGCTTCTCACTAAACTTGACTAATGATCAGCTAGCTGCTTTGGCCATTCAAGAAATGTTGCCAACATGGAGAGAGAAGCTGCTGGGACATGAATTTGACAACTTGGGTCTGTTGGCTCAATGAGTGGCAGCGCTCAATAGCCAATTTTAGAACATGCGCAAAGATACCCGATTCTAGAAGAATGCCGCAATTGCCAAAACCTATAATTCATATTCGGTTGATGACGGCTATGAAGACGATGAAGAAGAAGAGGTTGCTACGGCCGAATGGAATTGGGGTAAGAAGACAGTAATGGTGCCAAATCCTTGGGGAAGAGGAGTCAAAGAGAGCTATGATTTTGATGTCACAAAATCAGACAAGCTCTTCGATCTCTTGCTCGAGAAGGGATAGATCAAGTTGCCCAATAATCATGTTATGTTGCCCCCTGATCAGTTGAAGAACAAGAAGTTCTGCAAAATTCATAACGCCACTTCTCATTCCACTAATGAGTGCAGAGTTTTCCGGTAACATATACAAAGGACTATTCAGCAAGGAAGGCTCAAATTTGATACGCCTCGAAAGATGAAAGTTGATGATAATCCTTTCCCTAGAGATCAGAACATGGTTGATGCTATGTTGCTCAAAGGAAAGACTAAAGTCCTAACATCAACCAGATCGAAAGAAACTGGAACAGTTGATCCTGGGATGCAAATATTGGCTGACGAATATAGAGAGATTAGAAGGCGTCATGACCAACAAAAGAGCTGATATGAGTAGGGAGAGATGTCAAAGGATGGGGCAACAAGGCTGCGTGTTACATCTCAAATTTTGTTGAATAAATGGCAGTGGCAGAAGGAAAAGGATTATCAGTGTTGGTTAGAAGAGCAAGAATACCAGTGTCAACAGGAAAAGAAAGGTATGAAAGAAAGCAAGCTAAATCACATTGGAATTGTCTTTTCTTCAAACATTGCTGGAACAAAGGTTTGAAATTGCCTACCAGAAATAACTGTCCAAAGTGCAGCGAGCAATATTGGAAGTTTAGACAATCTCAAGCCAACCGCCGATCTATCCATGCTCGAGATGAGTATCATCATAATATGGATCGACGTTTAAATAGAAGCATTCATGATCGGTTAGAAAAGCGAGTTGTTGATCAGAATTGGGCTGATTATGAAAAAGAGAGTAATGAGGAAGAATATGTTTGGCATGAGGGCCAATGGTGCCCAGGAGGTCTGACAAGAAGCCAGAAAAGAAGAGTGCAACGCCTAAGGAGCAGAGAACTGGAACATGCTCAGGCATGTGGTAAACCTTAGGTGTGGCGTGCTAAACAAACAGCCAATAGAGGGCAACCATCGACTAATATCCAAATGACTTTTCTGTTGCCATCCGAATTCAGAGCTCCAACAGATCAAGAAGTTTACTCAGATTTTGATGAATCAGAGTATGAGGAGATAGTTGCCAAGTTGACAGTTATACAGCAGGCTATATTCGATAAACCAGTCAAACATCGACACTTAAAGGCTTTATATGTAAAAGGTTTTGTTGATGGGAAGTCGATGAGCAAGATGCTGGTGGATGGAGGTGCTTCTGTCAATCTTATGTCTTACACCATTTTTCGTAAACTTGGCAAAGGGCCAGGAGATTTAATTAAAACTGATATGTTGCTTAAGGATTTTGGGGGTAATGCGTCTAAGACCCGGGGGCAATGAACGTTGAATTAACAATCGGAAGTAAGACTTTGCTCACCACATTCTTAGTCATTGATGGAAAAGGGCCATACAGTCTACTCCTCGATCATGACTTGATTCATGCAAACTGTTGTGTGCCATTGACCATGCATCAATGTTTGATTCAATGGCATGGAGATGATGTTGAGCTGGTTCACGCTGATGATTCTGTAAATAGCACAACAGCCGATCCAGTATTTTGGGAGCTAGAAGACTTCAAGTGTTTTTCTAGCAAAATATGGGAAGGAGGCTTCATTAAGATTAGTAATGAAATCCAAAAGCCGATCCAAGCAATCGGCTTTGAGAGTTTGTTTTAATGGATGATCATAGCTTCGTGTCGGCAGGTGGATTAAGGGAGATAAACATTGATCATGAAGATAAGCCTAGACCAATGTATGTAAGCACTAAATCTAATCCTGAGTACAAGCCAGAATTGATAAATTTATTAGAGGTTGTTCTACTTAATGAGATGCTTGGCCTAGATCGATCGATTGTTTAATCTTTGGTCTACACTTGATAGTCGATTTGTTCAATCATCGGCTCTAATAGCCGGTACCAGAAGGGTATCACCTCTAGTTCAAAATCAACCCCAAAAGGGAGAAAAGCCGATACGAGATGTGTCACCTTTAGAGCAAAAACAAACGTAGAAAAATCATGACACTGCAGAAAGTACACAGATACGATCATAGAAAGACGGAAGATTTCGTTCATTGATCAGTTCGCCCTAAGTACAAACTAATTGAAGACATTGTTTATCACATCCTGAGCGGATGTGATGTCTACGATGGCCTCCACTACATGAATGAACTCCACGATCAAATCCTCGTGCTCCTCGGGGCCGTCACCCATCGAGAAGCCGGTCTCCATGGTGTGGAGCTCATGCCTAGTCTAGACCTATGCCATGGCCAGCGCCACCGATGTGCCATGATGGATGCCATGGAGGGCGATCTCCTGAATGCAGGCCAGAACATCATGGAGGCAAGCGTTGATAAGGGAGCCCCAGGCATTGATGGTGTCCATAGTTGCGTTCGCCGCCAGTTGGAGGGACCGTCAGGGCTGGCGATCACAAAAATAGAAGAGCTATCAAGATAAAGATAGTGAAAATCAGAGTAAAGGTGCTCCTAGAATCCATCTTACCCGCCACCATGGCATCAAATTTGGCCAACCGTGCCCGAGCAGCGCTGGCCTCTTCTTCGGCAACGTGAAGGGTGGCTTGAGAGACCCTAAGGCGGATCTCAAGCTAGCCATTTTCCTAAGTTGCCTTGGAATAACGGTTCTGGGCTGCCCTCCACTCTTAGAGGAAATGCCAGGCATCGTCGCCATTATAAGAATCGGAGGAGTTCAACGATGAGGCCGGCGTAGAAGATGCAGCATCAGAGGGCTCACTGGCCCTAGGAAGAGGACGAAGGCTATCATTCAAGATGGACTTATAAACAAGTTAGAAGAGTTCATCTCTATGAGCAGAAGATATCGATCCTACCTCATGCGTCGTAGGCGTTGGCTCACTGGCATGTCCTCCTCCAAAATCTCCTACGCCGCATGTTTGCCTCGGTTGTCCTCGTCGGCCATGAAGTTTGGTTGGATCTACAAGAAGGGGCAAGAAAACTGCTACAGAGTCTGCAAGGGTGGAGAAGTACAAAGGAATAGGAACAGTTGTGAGTATAGATGTGTTCGAGGCTGGAGCCCTCGGCTGGTATTTGAAGCCATGGAGCGAAGTGGTGGACACCTCGGGACATGCAAAAGGCAACCGCAATTAATAGAAGGCGAAGTACCACCTCACTGATGCCGAAGAGAATACGGCGTTTGGTGACTAAGGGCAGAAGATCGAGGGGTTCTCTTAATAAAGGCCGTGTTTTCAGACTTAATCGGATCAAGGATAGAAATATGGAATCGGCTATTTTCAAATCGGCACTTTAGCCAAAACAAGAAATATAATGAGGCGACATAAAGTATGGTTATCATTGATTCTACACAAGATACATGTTGATATACAAATTACAAGTCTAGAACATCCTAGATTGCTTTCAATACTTCTAGCCGGATAGCATCAACTTCTGTGATTTGTTGCTTGTCTTCTTCGGTTGATCCAGGAATATCCTCAAGGCTGCTGCGGATGACCCTACCTTCCCTGACCTTGGCCAGCAGTTCTTGTCCTTTTGCTTAATGGCAACGGGTATTTGAGCTAGGTTGGACTTGTGGCGATCAATGGCAACTTTCACCTTCTCTAGTTCCTTCTCAAGTTCTGCACGCCTGATTTCCAGTTGGGTCAGCTCTGGATCGATCATGAGGGAGGAGTTCTTCAAATCGTCGATCAACTGTTGGAGTTCCCCTTGGCCAATAAAGCTTCACGGTTGGACAGATTCCTCTAAGCCTTTTTCACCTTTGGGACTAGATCTTCAATAATGGATAAAGGTGACAAGACTCTAGTAAGAACTGGGGATGAATCATCTTTAATAGCCAAGAAGACTCTTTGCATTGAATCAGTGTCTTGGACCAAATCGGCTATAGTCTTCTCAAACATTGGCAATATATCCTTTAGCCGATTTTTGGTCTCTTCTAACAAAGCTTCCCTAGAGGAGACGACTGATGATGCACCAATGATGTCTGGTTGAATCGGCTCTGAACTTTTAATGTTGGTATCTGCAAATATCAAGGAAAATTTTTAGTTCATAATTATTGCAGAAGGATAAAAGGGATATATGATTTTCTTACCATCAGTTGTATGCCAAACTAGGGAATTGCTAGTATGAGTGTCAACAATAGGATCATTCTCAATGTCAATAGGATCATTGTCAATAGGTGGACTGCCAAACTCAAGCTCTTGCATGGGTGTTTCCTCAGAGAGTATCTGGCATGATAACTGGTCAGATGAAGGGCAAAAACTAAATAAAAATCAAGAATTTAAAGAAAATACCTTGGCAACATCAGGGGGTGAAATGGAAGGACTTACATCTTCTACTGTGTTGGAAGCATCGGTTATTTCAATCGAAATCGGCTCCTTTTGAAGATCGGCCGATGAAGGTTCAGTTGATGTTGACTTGAATGCCTAGGACAACAGTTCTACACCCAGAGCCGATTAGGATGCAATGGTTGATAACTATGAAGAAAGAGGATCAGAAGTTGAATATCATTTTGAGGAAAAAAATGAATTGTTTACCAGAGCAGTAGATGGTCTCGTTCTGTGGAGTCTTTTCCCAGTAACGGTTTTCTAGGTTGTCCCTTAGGCCGCCTTGCGCTTTGAAGATTGATACGTTAAGATGGTGGAGGCAGCATGAGTTTTCATTAACTTTTTCAGTGGAGGAGCAGCTGATCCTATTCTTGAAACTGGGCATGGTAGCTGATAATCTATAGGATGCCCTTTCCTGTCCAAGCTTGGAGGATCGAATTCGGTGTCCTAAAAGGGTCTGTTAGAACAGTTGGTAAGGGAATTCATTGAATAATTTTCTAAAAAAGAACTGGTAAGTTACCTCTCTATCAGAAGCAAACTCTCTATCCAGAGCTATGCATCTAGGATGGACCAACCCACAGAAGAGATGGAAATGTCATTCTTGCCACCAGGAGTCAAAGAGGGTGGGAGAGAAGCTAACTCTGGTCCAGTCATACAAGCAAAGGGAAGGAAGATCTGATCCCAATTGAAAGACTCTGGAGGCTTCCATCACTTCACTGATACCTTCTCTTGGCTTCAGTATGTTCTTGAAGAATAGTTGAGGAGAGAGTTCACCAAGACCAAACTAATGGGCTACAAAAGAGGGATTGTAAAACTCATAAGTTTGAAGGTTGCCTGGAAGGAACCTGTAGCCATTTTACCACGGCCATGATGAATTTTAGCTGGAAGAACGCAAGGTTTAATAAATGAATTAAAGATTGCAGCTGTCGTTTCATCTGAACAGCCTGATTTAAATTGAAATTTGAATGGGAGGACCAGCTCATTGTTCTCATCCTCATCATAGGGTAGCCAAGTCAAGATATCTACATCAAATCCTCTATAAAACTTTTTGAAGAGATGGCCAACATCGACACCAATTGTTATGGCCGATGCAGCCTTAGCATAGCTCATGCACTGACGCGTTCTTCTTTCTTCGCCCCTGTATTCCTCATCAAAGTTGGAGGAAGGAAAACTCAGGTTTCTAAGATCAAGCCTTACAATCTTGTGCATATATAGGTTTAGCCATAGTTGTATCAACCACTAAGGGCCACTAATAGTATGCACTGGTTCATTCTTCAGCAACTGGGTAGCTACCTAGTGCATCAGATGATAGGTAGCTCCTAGCAGGTACTTTCCAAGAGGGATATCCTTGTCCACTGCCAGATGCTCTGCCATAAGTTTATGATTGTGGGTTGGATCACAAGATGACCCGCAGAAGATGAATCTTTCTAGCCACATATTAAAAAAGCCACATATTCTCTTTCGCTAACAACTAATCCGTCTCCCATATGGTTCAGAATTTAGCTTGCCCATCCTGTGCAGTCTGATATCTTGGCTAATTTTTTGGAACCAACAGTTAAGTAATCATAAGGCTGCATTGATCTAGTTATTCTAAGGTCAGTCAACATGTAAACATCGGCTAGAGTGATGGTCATTGAGCCATGACCAAAAACAAAAGCATTTAGAGTATTGGAGCAAAAATAAGATGCAGAAATCAGGAGTGAATCATTCATCTCCATTCCGAACAACTAGAGTGTCAAACATTGATTCAAATCATAAACCTCCCAATCTCTAGCCTTTTTCTCGGATACCCTATGAAACTAGTCTCTCCATCCCTTATGCATTTTGGGCCAGTTTCTAAAGGAAGTTTTGGTGTTCTAGGAGGACAAATCCACTGTAGATTGTTTGAAGGGAATTTGGTTGATTTCTTGATGTATAAAATCAGATGGATCAGGGTCACCCATAGGCCCAAGAAAATAGACATTGGGAGCAATAGCTGATGGAATCAAAATCTAGTTCCTCATTTCCTAGAAATCAGATGAAATAAATTTGAGAAGAAAAGAAATACAGGGTAGCGCCCAGTGCTTGGAGGATGGAAACTTGGGAGCATATGTCAGGGACGTGGTCACTGGTCACCATTGCAGCCGAAATGGATTTGAATCTAAGGAGGATTGCTTGAATAAAAGCTTGATAGGACAGAGGATCTGCTAGGGTTGAGGTCTTGGTGATGGCGGCGTCGCCTATTAAGATTTGCTCGAGAAAGGAGGGGAAAGCAAATGGGCCGAGTAAGTTGGATACAATACTGTTGGGATATTATATAAAACTCAGACCGAGAAGTCAGGGAGTCACGTGAATATCTCGGAACAAAATGGTTGCGACGTGGTAAACAGATAAATTGGAATTTTGGAATAAAATCATTTTTATCCCAAAATTGGAGGGCATGTGTTTACACCAAAATTTGGGAAGGAGAATGCGGGAACTCGAAGCTTCCAAGATGCGGCACCGGAATCGGCTCTCTTCAAATGATGTTAGCAGATAACGATAATGAGCTATGGTTGGCGTTAGAGAAAACATGTTGGACTCTACAAAAAGGGAAAGATTATGGTCCAAGTTATCTTAAATTATGAATGTTTTATTTTATATCAAAGATTGTAATGAGTCGTACTTGAGTAGGATTCATGCTTAGGCTCCGGGTATAAATATTGGACCCCGGCTATTGTAAAAAGGACATCCAATCAATCAAATACAATTTACTTTTTTCGGCTTTGTGCCAACCCTTAGGAGTAAGAGTAGAGTAGATCCTGGCGAGTTCTTCAACAAGCAGGGCTGCATCGGTCCGCCTGACCTCTGGCTTGTCTGTAAGTACCATCATGGCTTATACTTTCGTTTGTACTGCTTCATCGGTTAAGTTCGACCTCCACTACGAATTCTATTATAAGCTAGTTATCTACTCTTGTCTAGTTCAAGTACGGCTGCATCGATCCGGTCGACCTCCACTGCTCGAATTAGATTAAGGTCAAGTTATCGGCTCTATCTAAGGGTGGCGTCCTTCGGGTAGATTCATTAAGTTACCGATCTTGCTGATGTTTTTATTGTTATTAGTTTGCAGCAACATCAATCTGCCTGATCGAGATCGGTCTAGATCAGCCTCATATCCTTTTAGTCCGTCGTTTGCTTTGTTACAACATGATATCTCTTACAATGAACGACGGGTTATGTTTTATTGGCTGTTCTACTCTGATCTTGATCGTGCATAGTATGTGGTTAAGGTACGTATAATCTTGAAGAGGTTTGCTGGCTGGTTAAATCTAGACTATAGTTTGCTGTTATGGCTGCAATGATCCGGTCAATCCCCACTGATGGCACTATAGATTGAAGGATGCTAGTTAGTAGATTTATTCTTTATCAGGCATGACCTTAACTATTTGTTATGCCTGCATCGGCTAAATAGCCAATCGCCTATGCTTTAACGCCTACGGTGTGTCTTCATGATTCTGTTAAACGTGAATAGATTTATCTACTTTAAAGGTTTGATTTATTGTCTTTATCACGGCTACATCGATCCGGTCAAACCCCACTATTAGAGATAGCAGGTTAGGTCTAATAAGTCCATATGTTTGTCCACGTGAAATAGTCGATTGTTGACACGCTGTAGTACCTTGTCACCTAAATTGGCTATTTCAATCGATTCACCTGAGCCTTCACGTATAGTATGTCTTTCGGAAAGCATGTCGAAGTATAGATGGTTTTACGTATTCTTCGGTTTTAGTCTGTTATTATCATCATAACTGCCATCGATCTGGTCGAACCTCACTGTTGATGGTAACATATTAGATTCAGAGCGTTTGTAGGTCCATTTGTATTAGACAATCGATTTCTTTGCATGCTATATCCTTTCTTGTTAGATTCATCGGTTCAGTGATTTATACTGGTAATATCCACCTAGCTGGTGATTTCACTTACATCTGCGGGCATTATACTTATCAACATAAAATCAATCGCGATCCATAAGCTCTACTGTCCGTAATAGCCGATTTCTGTGCGTATTGGCTATTTAGTCGATTTTCTCGTCTGGCTGCTCCCAAAGTGGCATACTTGGAACTGTCTGGATAAAGACCGGCATGTTTCACCTTAAATTACTAATAAACTTTCTCTCCTTGTCAATTGCAGGTCAAATTGACTGGCACGCCTCGAAAGAAATTCGCAGGATCAGTTAACCTTGTGTTGAAGCCAAGCGGATCTCCGGGCTCATCCTAAGCAGATCCTTACAGCTTGCTGTGTGTTGACGTTTTTGCGTCGACACATTCATTTCTATGTTCCAGTTGGTCTGAGTTTGTCTTTTTGTGTTTAGTAATATGTGAACTGGTATGAATTTAATTGTGAATATGTTGTTGCTTCAGCAGTCCTTTATAATTTTTTTGAGCTACACAATTCTCTTCACCTGCATCTCATTATTACAGTGAGGTTGGAGTGGAGTCATCCAATGACTGAGAGAGTTGATTCACATGGTACATATAGTGGTTCTGCTAGTCAGAATTGTGCGGTTTCACAGGCAACTGAAGTTATTCCTTCCAATAACTCATCAGTTGAAGGTAGGTGAAGTGTTCTGTAACATTGTTTTAGCACAATATTGAGTTTTCTATGTTTCTGTTGATCATACTCTTATGATTGTTTTTATGGTGCTGATTCAGGCACAAGGAAGAGGAAGAGAAGAAACATTGCATCACAATCTCCCAGCACCGATGGTGTAGCTTCAAGGACTCGACGTGGTCTGTCTCAACGTCTTGGCAAATCTCGTTTGAGCTGTAGGAAGGATGATGATGCTCAGGTATATTGTGATCTGTGTTTGCCCATTCCAAGTATTTTTCCTTGTCCTTCCATAGGAAAAAATATGTATTGTGATTTGTGCTAAGACACATGTTAAGCTTTATTAATTGTGATTTGTGCCATCACACATATCTTATTTATCTTTGTCCTTCCATAGAAAAGAATCGTCTCTTGTGATTTGTGCTAATAAATCTTGAACTTTTTTACTTGTTTTTTGTGCCAATACACTCCTCTGATTTTTCCTTGTGTATTCAAATTTTTGTTATGATGATTTTGATTCTTTGTATTTAATATTGATTACTGTTGTAATTGATTTCTCTGAATAATGTATTTTGTGAAATTTAGGAAACTGGAGGTACGTTGGTATGATTCAGTGTAGTTCTTATATGCTTCACTCTTGAATTTGTTTCACTACTGTGCTATAATTGTTCATCATAGTGGTACTGCTATAATTGATTTTTCATTGAAATGAAAATTTTGTGGATCTCTATAGCAGAATTTCCAAATTGCTAGGAATCTTGCTGTCCTTGCAACATTTGTGGTGTGTTTGACATGAATCCAATTTTATATTACTGTCACAGGGTGTCGAAATACTTGATGTTTCTGTCATCATTGCACGTGCTCCAGAGCATCAGCCACCCGTTACTGCCTCTGCTCCACCAATGATATGATATGCCTCTATTTTTTTTGTAATGCTTAACTTATTTTATGACTGTTTTTATTTGAGCTAAAGTGTTTTTTCCTGCTATTGAAATAACTAGTGGAGTTGCTGGACTTATTGCATCTGTATGTCAATTTTCAGGCAGGGGAAACAACTAGTGCAGTTGCTGGACCCTCAATGGATAAGATTGACAACATCCTAGGTTTGTCCTGCTCATTAAAAATATGTGTACGAAATCTTTGATACAAACGAAACATATGTTTCAGCATGATTTTTGTGCAGGAGAAGAGCCCAGCAGAATACATCCTAGTGGTTCTGCTAATCAGAGTGAGAATTATGCATAACGAGCACATGAGACCATATCTACATCATTAAAGGGAATTGTAAGTTATACATCTCTTCGCCATTTCCCCTTTTTGATCTACAACACTTCCTTTCTCTCTTAGCGCACCTGTGGTGGATGTATATCTTAGCTTTTTTCCCTTGGTTACTGGCACTAGTGTTTGCATTTGGATCTGACAGCCTTTTTCATACTTGTTAACCATTTTTCTTTTTTATTTTCAGTCCATAGACAATGCGAAATCAGATGCAGTGAAGAATGTTGAAACTTCTTCTAGTCGTGATTTGCATGTCTCAGAGTCAAAAGATAATCCCTGCCATTCCAAAGAGAATCAATTGGCTGAAAATGCACCCCCTGCTTTGGATCGTACTGGTTAGTATCTGTTTCTAGATTGCATATTTGTTAGTAGTGAATTGTACGTTTGAGTTAATGTAATTTTGGTATTTGATATGTGCAATATTCATTCTTGTCACCTATAAGCTTAAATCTTCTTTACCATTTTTGCTGTTTGATTAAGCAGGCAAATCACCTGTTGAGAAATCTTGTACTAAAAAGACTCCCTACTTCAATAGTCCTAGTATACCTTCTTTTAGATTGTTAGATGATGAGGATGATTTAGGTAATTATGTTGAAGATCCTAAACTGAGGCGTCCTGTTGGTATAGTATTGTGTACAGCTTGTCCTGATGAGAGAGCAAATTATGTGATTCCACTTGCTGTATCCACTGATATGCATCAAGAAGCTAATCTTGTGGTACATGTTTTCCCCATTTTGTTTTTTTCCATGGCAAATCAACGTACTATATGCATATACATTTTTTTTGTTACTGCAGGTGAACACAACTTCTACTTCAGATCAGAATTATGATGCTAATATATGCGATGGCGGTGTCCCTGTAAATGTATGTTTTGCCCTTACTTATCGTTGTGTTTGCCTTGTTCTTTCTATTATAATCTGATTCACTTGCAATTTTTCGTAGGTTCAATCTGGAATCAGCATTAAGCACACATCTGGGAAGGATCAAATGGAGATAGTTGGGTCTTTGTTAACCCGGTGAGGTCTGATCCATCATGTGGAGGCAGTAATGTCAGGAATCAAGAAACTGATGAGTCTCAAAAAAACTGATGTCTTGTACCTCTTCCTTTGTTCTTGTTCTGTTAAAACATCTAAAATTGTGTAAGATGTAATCTGCTGCTCATACAATCACCTATAAAATAGTTGTAATCAGGGCTGTTAAAACATTGACTAGGGCTGTTGTAAGTAGTTAGAATCAGCTATAAATAGAAAGCATAGTTTGCCACATTCAGAGTTCACAGCTGCTTCTTGCAGCTCATTGTAGTATGTTTGGGCTGTTCTCACCCCCTTGGTTGCAACATCCAAAAATGCTTATTTAATCAGTATAATTGCATTAGCAGCAAATATCAGTTGCACTATTTGAAATGTGCAATTTATATTTTGGTATTCTGTATTTTTTTCCTGAGTTCCTTAATTTGTGAATTTGTAATTCTGATTCCTAAATTTGGTTGCAGCAAATACTAGCAGTCTTGGATTACATCTTCATGAGGAAGTCGATGTGCGTTCCTTGGCTGTTGAGGTTAGTGGTTCCCCTTCAATCTGTTGGTTGCTTGCCCCTTTCCTCTGCTCTGCTTGCCCCCACGCAGAGAAGATCTTCATCTTTGATCTGCTGGTTGTTTTCTCCTTTCCCCTGCTCTGCGTGAGGGATCTGATCTGATCTGCACGCAAAGAAGTGCTCTGCTTGCCCCCACGCAGAGATATGATCTCCACACAAGGCAGAGGCTTCCCCTATTTGCTCTGCTTGTTTCCCAAGTATACCGATTGCAGTTTTTGGGCTTATGTGCTGGCACATCTTTAGTGGGCCTCTATGTCTTCTTAGTTATTGGGCTCTGGGCTGACTCACTCTTTACTTGGACAGAAGACAACCACAAAAACTTGGACAAAAGACAACAGCAAAAGACAAAAACAACAGAGTCGTGGGCCTTGTCTGCCTGATGGAATTTGTGTGTTACATTCTCCTAAAACACACGTTTTTTTTTCGTGTTTCAATTTGTGTGTTTCTTAGGCATCCAACAACTATGTGCTAGCTAGTCCAAAAACACATGATTTTTCCTGTGTTGGAATCTATGTGTTTTACATGCAGCCAACAACCATGTGTTAGCTTATGCTAAAATACACGTTTGTAAAGTAGACAGACTCTTTCTCTTTTTTTTCTGACTGAAGAAGACTGATGGCTCGTTTCTCTTGGTTCATCATCGGAATTGAATATCGGATCAGGTGGCCACCGGGGGTTCAGCAAGGTGATATGGACGGTGAAGGAGCACGTCGGCGGCGGTGACTCCCCGTACATCACGCTCTACTACCATAGCTTCGATGGGGAGCAAGGTACCAATTTGTA
The DNA here is from genome assembly GCF_019320115.1 of Miscanthus floridulus. NCBI lineage: Eukaryota > Viridiplantae > Streptophyta > Magnoliopsida > Poales > Poaceae > Miscanthus > Miscanthus floridulus. Next base: position 176,244,312 of record NC_089587.1, on the reverse strand, counting down.
TGTATTGGGAGGGGATGAGTTTATCTAAAAAACGGCTATAGGTTATTATATTATTAGATGAATGTTGATGAAAAAGCTACCGGACCTAGCTAATAGACAATATAGCCCGAAACTCTTGAGTGTGGATTATACGGCTGAAATGTCAAGTGACATGTAGATAGATGCCCTCTTTTTTAACGAACGGCTCCTTTTCTTTTGATGGTACTCCTACATTGGTATACTACTATGAAACACGCCATCTGTAGATGAGTGAGTGCCGGAGAGAATATTTCAGTGCGGCACCAGCGATCATATGGACACGTGGCAAGTAACAGCCATCTGTAGATGAGACGGTGCAGCTCTTCGCGTCGCGGTACACGCCGGTGGTGGACGCCGCCACGCTCATCCCGACGGGCGCGCTGGCGCCCGTGGCCGGCACGCCCTACGACTTCCGCGCGCTGGCAACCGTGGGCGCGCGCCTGGCTGACCTGCTGCGCCGTGGCGGCGGCGGTGGCGTCGCGGGCTACGACACCAACTACGCCGTGGACGACGACGATGGCACCGCGCCGTCGCCGTCGCTGCGGCCGGTGGCGCGTGTCTAGGATGGCGCGACGGGGCGGGCCATGGAGCTGTGGGCGGACCAGCCCGGGGTGCAGTTCTACACCAGCAACGGGCTCGGGGGCGTCAGGGGCAAGGGCGGCAGCGTGTGCCTCGAGACGCAGGGGTTCCCCGACGCCGTGAACCACCCGAGCTTCCTGTCACAGATCGTCAGGCCGGGACAGGTGTACAGGCAAGACATGGTCTTTAAGTTCTCCTTCGCCTAGATAGATACAACATTGGTGCATGCGGTTCATCTCTAGTGCTGTGACCGACCGTGGTGTGTTCTGATTAGACTCCAACTACTCTCGAAGGACCTCCCCAAATAATAATGTGCTGCCCAGTATGATGGTTTTATGTATGCCCGGCTTGTACTGGGCAATTCAGGGCCTGTTTAATTGCTAGTTAGCTAAAATTAGATCTACTACATGCAAAGAGGAGGGCTAATAATAGATAAACTAATTTTTTAGCAACTACTAGGTCGTTATTAGCTAATGAGCTCGTTAACTAAATTTTAGTTCCAAGCAGTAACTAGGCATGTGTATCAAATAGGTCCTTAGACTTTAAAATTACTAAATGACGGCAGGCTCAACGTAGCTCATTGATTAGATTCCTTGTAATCTAACATGTTTACTCGGGTTCAAATTGCCTATTTTTTCTTTATTTAGAATTTATTTTAGAAAAAACAAAGCTATTCATTAGGCAATGCCCATCAACAACAAGGCAAAAATTGTCCACACTACCTCTATCAATCTCAAGATCTACTAGCTCAATCTCTTAGAGTGCTTATAACGAAAAGGTGTATATCTGGGTGTTCATAGTGTGTGTGCACGTATAGGGGCGCCTGCATGAATATACTAAGGAAAATAAATTGCATTATGGTAATCTTTGTTGTGTCATTTAGTGTTTCTATATATTTGTGGTTAGGAAAGCTCATTCTCCGTCAATTAGGACTAGTAAAATAATGAATACTTAGTGAAGGGGAATCATGGTCCTTGCAAGGGCCCAAAGGTGTGATCCAAGAGAGGAAGGAGTGAATTGAGTCACTAATTTTTTTCTAACTGAGGATAAAAACTTGATTCTACTACACAAGATAAACAAAACAACTTTCTAGTAATATGTGCACCTACGTGTTTATCTAGTGCCTCTACTTATTATCTACCAAGGAGTTTAATTTGCAATCTATAACTAATTCTATCAAGTAGCCTAAGATAACCTAGGAGAGGTAAAGGCACACACAAGTAGAAGTGTAAATGTTGTAAGTACAACAAAAAAGCGAGAAAGAGCAAAGTCCCTAGGCGCAGCTATGTATCCTATGGAGCCAATTGCTATGCAACACCACCGAGGTATGCCTTTGGCAATGGTGTTAGACTATGGTGTTGGGTTCACTATAAAGGCCCCCGCCAACCAAGACAGCAATGGCAAACCACTAAGGCTCATCGCTTGCTACCCAACTCTCTCTCTCTCTACAAAATTTCTCTACCAAGGAGGGGTTCTCCTCATCCCCAAATACTAAGTCACTGTCACTCCCACCAAGCTTGGAGGGTCATCGACGTTGCCAAGGAACCACCAAGGCTCCAAGGCTCCGGCACACCAAGATTGCAAGTGCACTTAGGCCAACTCTCTTGCTCTCACAAGCTAAGGTCTAATCACTCGCTAACATATCTACTAAACACAATTACAATTTACAAGCCTTGGATATGAAAACTATTCACTAAGCTTTAATTTCATATGGTGAATAGGGTATTCTGCATTTTTACTAGCTTCTTATATAGCTTCAAAGTAGTATAACACATCCCAGATAGCCAATGGTAAGGGTTATATATAGCTCATCCACTGAAATTGTTTTATTTAGGAAATTTGTTTTCATGCTTAAAATATTTTTATTTATTTGAAGCAACATTTTCTCGTGAAGCAGATGTGTATCTTTTAAAAGTTACGTGTTATGAAACAAATCACATATATTTCTAGATTCTCATAGCACAGAAAGCAAGAGAACCGAAAGAGAATCGGTGTGAAACCACCCTCCACCTGATTCTATAACCTAGCTAAGGGCCTATTTGTTTCCCGATGCCGTATCGCGCGTTCGCTTTTGAGCGAACGTGACTCGGAGACCACGTTTTGGAAATCGTGGGGTCTAGTTCATTTCTTCGGACTCCACACCACGGGCGACTACGAGTCGCGTGTCGCGGGGCGTTCGGTGGGTTTAAGCACAATTCATGAGAAACGTTTCTCGACTGAAACGTTTGGCCTGTAACCCGTTTGTTGCCGTTCTAGGTGATTCTCGAAAGAATTGGAAACGATTCAACTATAGCCAAATGGCCCCACAAAACCGAATAGGAATATAGGACAAGAATGGGTAAGCCTTGCAAGTTGCAAACACGAGAATGACACAACTTAGAGCAAGGCCAATGTATATTGCAAACCAGTCCAAAAGAATGGGCCCTCTGCCAGTGATCTTTAGCTATTGCATTCTCCACGATGTGCAGCCCATTAAGGCAGGGTCCACTAGGAAATAAAAAAAACATCCAGTACCCCACTTCTGCGGTCCGTCACCCAGGCCCCAACGCCCGCGCTTCTTCTTCCCTCCGTCTTGCAGCATCCGCATCTTCATCTCCGCTCCTTCTTGCAGCGCTCGCTCTCTTCGCCCTCAATCTTCCAAGGTCGCCCCATGCCCCTCACCGGACACCAGAATCGAGCGCCCTCTGCCCGGATGGACCCTTGGTTACATCAGATTTGAAGCCCCTAACTGCTTCCTCCTTGAGTCCTTCGGGCACCAAACAGCTACCTCACGGGCGGCACGAAGGGCCGAGACGGCGACCTTGCGACCCACGCGGACGGACAAGATAGTCGAGACAGGGGCGACATCGTGTGTGGCTTGCACGGATAACTGAGGCCTGAGGTGGCGAGCTGATGGACTGCACGGCCGGCCGCCCGGCGACCTCCAAGGCGCATGGAGTTGCTGGTGCGATGAGCAACTGGCGAGCTCCCCATGGCGCAAGGCTGTCGCCGACCCCAAGCACAGCTCCTCGCCATGATCACGGCTGCCACAGGTGCGAGAGGCAAGGGAGGGAGAACGAGGAGAGAGAAAAATCATTTGTTTATTCCTTATGGCTAATCCATAGAACTATGGATAGTTATGGACTACCTTCGTAATGTTGCAGCTAGGTGATAGATAATGTTTTAATGCATATAGACTACTTTTGGTACTAGTAGAGATACAGTGACACAGATGCAGCACCCGAGGTCCGAGCCTAGGACACTAGCTAGGTACAACACTAGTATCCAGCGCCGATCTTGCGAGACGCACCACCAGGCCGAGGAGCCTTGGCGTCGTTGCTGGCGAAGGCAACAGCGGGTGACGGGGACGGGGTGACCGCGTCCACGGCCATCCCGGGGCTGGCAACGCAGCACCGAATGCCGTCGCAGCAGTCAAAGCGGCAGCAGGGGGTCGGCAGGACCTGGCCCTCAGCCGCGCCGAGCACAAGGAGCGCCATCGCGAGGGCGGTGACGATCTTGCAGCACATGGCGTGTGGGATCGTCCGGGGCTGCCTTCCTTTAGTTGGTTGCAGTTTTGCAACACGGGACCCGTCAACCGGCTGCTTTTCTAGATGCGTGTGGTGTGTTCCGTTCTTGGGCACTCCTATTTGTAGGCTGCGAGGGGTTCAGGATGTGCACTGCAGGCCAAATGACTGGGTGTGGCGAGGGTAATGTAGAAAAAGCTCGTGGCCTCGTGATCGAGGCCAGCAATGAACAGCTGCCATATCTCTCTTGGCAGGTAAAATCTGAAATTTAACGTTGTCATATATATCATCTCCCTTGCTGGCTCGTAGTATCTGAAATTAAAAGCTATCATATTGGTAGCTAAAACTTATAATGTACTCCCTCTATCATGTAATATAGTGTATTCTAGCATTCAAAATTTATTCTCAAATATAATGCATTCTATAGGATAAAAATCAATTTTGTATTAAATACTTTCTATTTATCATCCAATCACCATTAATTATGTCGATGATAAGATTAGGATATAAAATGAGGATATATGCGTCTTTTATGTTCTCTCTTAATTTATCATAAAATTATAGGATGGAGAGAGTACTAACAAAACACACCACACCAAGTTTACTTGAACGAGGCCAGTAATGAACAGCTGCCGTATCTCTTTTGGCAGGTAAAATCTAAAATTAAATGTTGTCATATATCGTCTCCTATGCAGTCATATCTGAAATTAACAACTACCACATTGATAGCTAAACCTTATACTATACTCCGTACTAACAAAACACACCACACCAAGTTTACTCGTGGCCTCGAGATCGAGGCCAACAATGAACAGCTATCGTATCTCTCTTGACAGGTAAAATCTGAAATTAAATTTGTCATATATATATATATATATCACCATGGCTCGTGATATCTGGAATTAATGGCTGCCATATTGCTACCTGAAACTTACTATACTAACAAAACACATCAGGTTCATATTGTAGCCACATAGGACATGTTTGGTTTCCTGGCTATCCCCTGTTCAGGCTCCATTAAGCCAATTTGAGTATGTTTGGTTGGCTGAAGAGGCCTCTTAACCAGGTCCCAGAAGGCCACTGACAGGCACTTATCCTGGCTAGGCGGAAACGAAGCGAGCAAGCGTTCTCGCTTAGCTAGGTTGCGTCTAGCTTTTGGGAAGACATGAATTTGTCGGGGCATGTATATGGTTGAATTATTCATAGCAGGCACGAAAGCTTTTGGGATGCAAAAGCTTTACTGCTGTTGTTGTTGTGAATAAGTGCCCTGTTCGCTTGATTGATATGTCATGGCTGAAAGTACTGTTGATTGATTTGTTGTGAGAGAAAAATAATGTTCGTTGGCTGAAAAAGTACGGCTTATAAGCCAAGCAAACAGGGTGAAGATCAATGTGTAACAATCAAACTTATTGCTACATTGTGCTGATTTATCATATGAAGATTCTTAGTAATACGTTTCGCTACAAATGGTTATGTGTTTATTGATATATGGTATTTGATGAGAGCTACGAGTACAATGCTGCCCTACTAGTGATTATTTTGTGTTTGATAATTGATATCTGCTCTTACTAGAATTTAGATTGTTCTTTCCAACGTTTTTGTGGATTTTGCTTGAATTCCCGTGCTAGGAGGCTTGCGATCGACGGCGGACTCAACGTAGCTCATTGATTAGATTCCTTGTATCTAACTTGTTTACTCGGATTCAAAGTGTCTTCAGATGCTACAACCTGCTCATTTTTTATGAATTCTTCAATCTCTTCCTCCGTCAGTTCCTGGCTGCCATTTACATGCTCATTATCATCTGTTATAGATGATGTAATATCTGAACTTATTGGTTCTGTTGCTATGATCCTCAAGTCATTTTCTCCCATTGTTGGTTGATCATCTTGATTTTCATGCTGCACCTGTAAATATATTAGCAACAGTCTTAGTTTCTGAGTAATGTCATTTATAATACAAATATTTTTTTTAGTGTGGACTGAAATAGTTGAAGAGATCATTTTTATGTACCTCATCAATGTCCATGTTATTGAATACATCAGTTTGCCAATGGTATTGTTGAATTTCAGATCTGTCATCATTAGCTATGCTTGTCGTTGCTCCATCATCATCAACGATGATTGTCATTTCTCCATCCTGTTTTTGCAAAGATAAGTTTTACTTTGATACCAGTACATATTTGTATTGCTTATAAATGTAATTAAAGTGGCTCAGTTGTCTGTATCTACCTCATATGACAGCCTTGACTCTGATATTGACCAGTCAGTTTGTGGTTCAAAGATTCCATCCAGATCTTCAAGTCATATATTCTGTTTTATTTGTTTGATAATGCGAATGGTTACCATTTATAATATAACACAACTAGTTTGATAAGCATATATAATATAGTTTTACCTCATTCCTGTCATTTTCAAGTATTATCTTTGTTAATGATCCTTGCATCTCTTCATGTCGCTGCACAGTTTATAATGAAACATTGAAATTAAAGTACTGTTATGCTGAAATTACATTGCACATATGTGTGTAATTTGCATATATCTGAATTGTAATTTTTGTATACTGGTATTATAAATTTTACCTACATATTCCTGTCAGTCTGATTATCTTCCTAAGAGTTCCTGATATGTTCCATCATAAGTTCAATGTAGCCTCCCTGCATTGAAATATATTTTAGTCAAAAAACAACCTTCTTATGTTGGCATTTTTTTATTCTAAGCAATGATTTTGCTCACCTTTTTGTATATGTAGGTATTTTAAAGGTCACTGCAACAATTTGTGCCTGCAAATATTTGGTAAAGAGCTTACTGCACTTTCTTAATTGCTTCTTGTGAGTTCACTGATGTTGGATAATCATCACATCTACTTGTTGTGACATACATATTATTCTGCTTTATAAAAAAGCAAACAGCTAAGTACTTATATAGCTTTTTATTAGATTCTTCTTCTTTTCATTGCATCATTGAATTATGTTTCTTACCTCAAGTAGTTGATCAAACTCGACTGGTGCTTGTATTAGTTGCATAAGGGAAGCAATTGAAACCTACAAGAAAATGAAGAAGCCATTAGTTCTCATTTATTTATTGTTTGTGTCAACTATTTTGAATTAGAAGTAATTTTACATCATTGTTGCTTTCTTCTTAGCGAATCATTTCCTCATAATTCTGAATCTGATATTGTGCCTCTGACATTTCCTACTGCCTTGTTCTTCTTTCAAGATTCATGTTCTGTTATAACATCCAGATTTCATGTTTTGATAGTTAGAAGGTTTCTCATCATTACATATTTCATGCATCTAACACACACAAGGAGATTGGATTCAAATGATCGGTGTACTAACCTTGGCTGTTGAGGTTTGTGGTTCCTCTTCGATCTGATCTCTGCCCTTTGCCCTGCTTTGCGTGTACAAAGTTGCATGTGCCGGATCTATAAATTGCATACATGTACAGTATAATTGCATTAGCAGCAAGTACAAATTGCACTATGTCAAATGTGCAATTTCCTTATTTTTGTTCTGTAATTTATTTATAATAGGAATATAGCAAATGCATAACAGATATATTTGTAATTTTAGTTGAGGATTGCTGAGTGGTGTGGCTATGCTTGTCTTATGCAGGAACAACACAGCAGTCCCAGCAGTAGCTTGGCGGCTGTTTTTAGTTTTGCACTAAGTTCTAGAAGCTACTGCTTTGCATCTTTGATTTTCCTAAGGAGTTGCTTGTTCGGTTTTCTGGTGTGCACCAGTAGCTTAGTTGCAATTTTCCATCTCGGTTAGTTTGATAGTGTTTCGTCAGGTGACTGAAATTTTTAGCATGAACAGTCCTGCAAAGTATTGGTTGAGGAACTAGGGTGTGATCGAAATAATTGGTTGAACCCCCAAGTGTTGGATCTGCTTCTTATGCACACTGAGCAACCAGGGCCACACCCTGCTGTTGTAGCAAGCACAAGCAGCAGGCCATCTTTGCCATCCTAAATGTCTTTTCAATAGATCTACATTCTCCTAGTCTTTGATCTGAGTTGTTATTGTTTTTTGTTGCTTTTTTAGAAAGTAGATTCAAAAGATTAGGATACTAACCTTTGCTGATGAGGTATGGATCAGTCTTCTAGTTCTTCTTCCTGAAATTTCCTGTTCTTCTTTGCAATCTGATGTCTCCCCCTTTCCCCTGCTCTGAGCAGAGGCTTCCCCCACGCAGATCTGTTTTTGCTTGGCTTCTCTTCCAAGTCTTTATATTACTATGTATTCATGGTTTTGGGCTTTTATTATGGGCTGCTGCTGTTAAATGGCCTAATTTGTAATTTTAGTAATATTCCTATGTATTCATGGTTTTGGGCTTCTCTTATGGGTTGTTGCTGTTAAATGGGTCATTTTGTCATTTTAGTTAATCGGCCAACTTTGGTTGCACAGAAATTATAACAGATTTTCTCTATGTGGGCCTTCTTTCAAAATCCATTGTTTTAGAGGCAGGCAACAAACGTGTGCTACCTTGTGCTAAAACACATGGCTTCTTCTCTGTTGGAAATCATGTGTTATGCAAGCAACCAACAACCATGTGCTACCTTTTGCTGAAACACATGGTTGTTGGGTAGACAGACTCAAAAGAATAACTTCAGATTTGGATAGAAGAACAGCTGGAGCACGAATTTGATCCATATCAGATTACAAGCCACTCCTAGCAAAACAAAGCTATGATGGCAAAAAGCTCAAGAACAAGAGCCACTCCTCTCTCTAACCCTCGTCTCCTCTCAACACCACACATATGAGAGTGACGCTTTCAAGAATGGATGCCCAACCAGCCCCTTCACACATATATATAGGCACCCATCAAAAGACAAAAACAACCTCACATGAAGTAGTCATCATAAATACCCATTAAGGGGTAAATTCGTCTAAATTTTTCTTCATCGGTCCAACGGATCCGGCACCTTCTCGACATCGCTTTGCCTCGACACAACCTTCGAGATGCCACCACATGTCCGCTGATCCACCACTCCCCGGTTTTGAGGCCCAAACCGGTCAAACCCGCCGCCGATGGTTTTGAGGCCCAAACCACCAAACCGTCCACGCCTGGTTTCGAGGCCCAAACCAGCAAACCGTCCTCCGATGATTTTGAGGGCAAAACCACCAAACCCCTCTGATAGTTTTGAGGACGAAACCACCAAAATGTCTGATGGTTTTGAGGACGAAACCACCAAACCTATCCGATGTCGACGCGTGTCCGACCTCCGCCAAGCTTGACGCCTTCACCTTCTTTTTTGACTTGACCGACGCCATCTACATCACCCATGTAGATACGTATCTGGCCTCCGCCAAGTGCCATGATGCCATTGTATTCCTCCTTGACTTGGTCAACACCATCTTCATCACCCATGTACTCTTGCACCTGTCGATGTCCCCAAGTGTCAGCCACCACGACTGGTCACCCGGCGTCCTGGTCCCTCGGTCCAAGCCTCACGTCCGTCCTTCACCGCTCACAGTCCATCGGCACGGTACGTCCCTACTTGACCTTCACCTCACCGTCAACCACCGCCTCCAAGCTCCACACCTACGCACTACAGGGCAAGAGACATGTTGCACAACATAACTCAACACAACACCTCTAGTTATCCATTAGCTTAATCAAGCACATATATATAATATGACTTAACCAGGAAAGCCTCAAACCTTTCACACATGTGTCAATCATTCATTACACACACATGGGTACATCTGCACCATGTGTTCATAGTAGTCTCTTTAAGAGTAGTTCTAATGTTAAAAAAACCACAACTAATTTCTATGCTTGTCAAAGTATGTAGACACTACACACAAGAATAATATCTTTAATGGATTATTCTTTTAAAATATTTTTTGTCCATTCACATGTTTTCCCTCTCTAATACTTACCAATCAGGAGAGATTTACCTTACTTTTGTGAGAGAGCCAAATCAGCTCGCTCGATGAGGCAAGGCAGAGCCACTAGGGAATCAAGCAACTCTTTACTTTCTTGTACCCTTTTTTTCATCTATATGTACATAGTACGCCAACACTTATCAGCTTCTTTAATAGGGCTTAGAGCGCCTTTGACCAAAGAAATCTATCTTCATAGGCCTAAAAAGAATATAATTTTACAATATAATAACAAAATTACTCCTTTGCAATCGCCTAAAATTTTGCTTTTCCCTCAGTCACCCGCTTCCCCACGCTCTTCCTTCTCAACTCCAACGGGTGGTTAGGTGGCGGGTGGCCCTCTCTTCTTACTCAACTCTGGTGGGTTTAGAAGGGGGTTCAGGGAAGCCAGACCGGCTAGGCGGTGGCGACGACGAGAGGGTGGCGGTGGAGGCGCTCGGGATAGGTTGGGGCAAGGATGTCCATGGGCGGAGCTCGGCGTGGATGAAGGAGGAGGGAAGGGGAAGAAGGCATGGATGAAGGAGGAGGGAAGGGCGCATTAGGGTTTCGCTAGAGCTCTATGTCACGGTGGGGCGGTGGGCGGCGGCGAGACAAGGATGAGGATGAGGGCGCAGCTGCCAATGAGGCAGGCGAAGGTGGGAAGCGAGGAGGAAGAAGATGCAGGTGGGTTGTGGTGAGGCAGACACGGGTGGGGCACAGAGGTTGAAGATGACTGACAGCGTCATTCACCTGCTGCCAATGCATACCCATATAAGAATGCATGAAACTAGCATTTTGTGTTTGACAAAGTTCATATAAAAATATCATATATATTGAAACCAAATAAGTGTAACTTTTTTATTTTCTATTTTAAATCTTGTGTTATACGTATGGATACACTTATGAATTTAGTGAAACTTTAGATAGTTTGGCTAAATATAGAAAACTGAAATTATATTCTTTTTCAGGAAAGAGCCGTCAGCACTTAGGTAGGACATTATTATTGATTAGGTCGTCCAGATTGGTCAATCCCTACCGCCAGGCTACGTGGCCCGAATGGCAGCCTCCTTCCACTCATCCGCTCTCCGCTTCGTCTCCCTACCCTTGTCGTCGGCCATTGCCTCTCGTATCGTTGCCTCCAGAGCCTCCCGCCGCACGTCGCCGTCGACCTCCATCCCCAATCCCCACTCAGTGCACGCGTACGGATGATTGGTCTGCTACTCCACGAAGAAGGGCTAGCACAGCATCAGCACGCCCGCGCTAAGGCTCTTCGTCATGGAGTTCCACCCGCTGTGCGTCAGGAACACCCCCACCGCCCCGTGCCGCAGCACCACCTCCTGCTTGCACCAGCTGGCTAGGAGGCACCTACCCTTGGTGGACTCCACGAATTCGGGTGGCAGCACGGCGGTGTCACCCTTCACTAGGTTGGGCCGGATGATCCACAGGAAGTCGCAGCCGCTGCTCGCCTACCCCCACGCGAACTCCACCAGGTCCTAGTTCGACATGGTGGTGATGCACCCATAGTTCATGTACACCACAGACCAGGCCGCCCTGCCATCCAGCCACTGCAGGCAGGTGTGGTCTTCCTTCCAAAGGCTAGCGCAGACCGTGCCGAGCGCGGCGGCGGCATCGACGACGCTAGGGTCAGGGATGGTGGTGGCCAGCCGCTCGAGGAGGAGACTGAGCGCGCCGATGGTGTAGACGGACGGCAGGATGGCGCGTATGGCGTCCAGCACCGTCGGGTCGAGCTCATCAAAGGTGTTGAGGATGACGGCAGTGGCAGCGTTCACGTGCGACACCTCGTGCATCATGAAGTCGAGCAGGATGTCACCGCGCTGCATGGTGTAGATGAAGCTCAGGAAGTCCCTAAGCTGCATGTGTGTTGGGGTTTAGTCTCACATCATGTAGCGATGGTGGGGGAGCACAACATATAAGGTAGAATAAGCCCCCACCTGTCAGGCTAGTCTTTTGATTTGAGTAAGGCCCAAAGGCCTTATATGTTGTAGCTCCGGTGGTCCTAGAACCTGTGGGAGCGTAGGCTCATGGTAACGAGCCGGGACGGCTGTAAGCCAGCTCCAAGATCATGAACTCGGTGGTCACCACTGGTTCCAACAATTGGTATCAAAGCCCATGGTCAGAAAAGCTAAACCCGATAAAAAAATCTTGAGCGTCACATATGGCGGGGGCACCCCGATGTGTGACTAAGGGGGAGATTGTTGGGGTTTAGTCCCACATCGTGTAGCGATGGTGGGAGAGCACAACATATAAGGTGGAAGAAGCCCCCACCTATCAGGCTAGTCTTTTGGGTTGAGTAAGGCCCAAAGGCCTTATATGTTGTAGCTCCGGTGGTCCTAGGACCTGTGGGAGCATAGGCTCATGGTACGAGCCGGGACGGCTGTAAGCCAGCTCCAAGATCATGAACTCGGTGGTCACCACTGGTTCCAACAATTGGTATCTAAGCCCATGGTCAGAAAAGCTAAACCCAATAAAAAAAATCTCGAGCGTCACATATGGCGGGGGCACCCCGATGTGTGACTAAGGGGGAGATTGTTGGGGTTTAGTCCCACATCATATAGCGATGGTAGTGGAGCACAACATTTAAGGCAGAAGAAGCCCCCACCTATCAGGCTAGTCTTTTGGGTTGAGTAAGGCCTAAAGGCCTTATATGTTGTAGCTCCGGTGGTCCTAGGACCTATGGGAGCGTAGGCTCGTGGTAACGAGCCAGGACGGCTGTAAGCCAGCTCCAAGATTGTGAACTCGGTGGTCACCACTGATTCCAACAATTGGTATCAAAGCCCATGGTCAGAAAAGCTAAACCCGATAAAAAAATCTCGAGCGTCACATATGGCGGGGGCACCCCGATGTGTGACTAAGGGGGAGATTGTTGGGGTTTAGTCCCACATCGTGTAGCGATGGTGGGAGAGCACAACATATAAGGTGGAAGAAGCCCTCACCTATCAGGCTAGTCTTTTGGGTTGAGTAAGGCCTAAAGGCCTTATATGTTGTAGCTCCGATGGACCTGTGACCTGTGGGAGTGTAGGCTCGTGGTAATGAGCCGGGCCGGCTATAAGCCAGCTCCAAGATTGTGAACTCGGTGGTCACCACCGGTTCCAACAATGTGTGTGCTCATCTTGTGCGCCCACCCCACCAGCGTGTCCAGGTACACGTTCATCAGCTGCGCTTCGTTTGCAGCATGCAGCATGCTCTACCGATCACATACGGAGTACAAGATCCATGATGCGTTCATCACTAGAGGGCACAACACGTAACGATACCAACCTATGAGAGGCGCAAGGCCTTCGTCCATCAGGAACTAGAAGTGGCGGTAGCCCATGTAGCGGCAGGCGCTGGCCGTCTAGAAGAGCAGGGACGGCACGCTGATCTCCTTGGCAGCGTCCACGCTAAAGCTCATGACATTGTTGGCCACGACGCATGTCATCGGTGGCACCCCACCATCGTCGTCGTTGAGGCGATCGAGCTGGCTCTTGAGGTTCGGGAGGTAGGTCCACATGGTGGAGTCACAGAGTGCGGTCGGGTCTAGCGTGGCGTCGACGTCCGAGTGCGGCAGGCCATCGGGGATGGTGGCGAAGCGGAAGCCCGATGGGCCCGTGATGACCTGGGGGCACCAGGACCGGATGAGGAGGCGGTGGTTGTACTCGGTGTTTTTTTTAATTTTAATACTTTTTATAAACTGATTTTAAATATAACATTGTTTTTTTTCAAAACTGACACTTTTGGTCGCGCCTATTGTCATGGCGTGGCGAAAAGCCTATGCCGCGCCATGCATGGTGGCGCGACGGGTGGCTGATGCGGCGACGACTGGAAACGCTGACAGGTGACGTGGCAAGGCCAGCCGCGCCACCAATCTTGGTGTGGCAGTGCCGCACCCTAATCCGTGGCACGGCAGAGCCGAATAAAAGCCCCACGGCCAGTCCCGCCTGCCCGAGCAGCAAGCCCACCACCCGCCCGGCCCTCCGTTGCCGCCTCCCTCCCTCCCTTCCCTTCCATTCTCCGGCCATCTCCCTCCCTCCTCGTCCTCGTTCAAGGTAATGATGCACTTTTTATTTTCGTTTGAATGGTGGATAGGAATATTATGAATGGGAGTTAAGGTTAGGAGGAAAATTATGTTTGGGAACTATGGTCTACAATTTGGAGGAAGATATTAGTTTGATTTTGTCAAAGTTAAGGTTAATTATTTAGTTAGAAGTATGTTTACCATGTATATTTTTGTTGCTATACGTGTTGGTTATATTATTTTAGTTGCAATGCAAATGATTATATTTTACATTAATTTGCGTTATTTTGATTGATGTTTAATTTAAACCGTTTTATTAGATGGAAGACATGTTTCAGGAGCAGTTGTGGTGAAAACGGGGTCATCCTAGTGAATTGTACCCCGACGAGTCTAGCAAAGATGCCTCGTCCCTCCTGAACACCCAGTCCCTAACTATGACTGTGGTCGTCCGGCCGATATATTTCAATTGAGACATCTAGACACAGCGGCTCGTTGTTTCTACACATGCAGTTGTTTTAATGTAAGTAATTGTTTCCGTATGTTTTTTTCTTCATTTATATTACTATGTTACTAATATTTTGTTGGAATTTTGTTGTGTAGGCCCATGAGAGGTGCTTTTTCTTTCAGTGGATCGACGGTGCAGACAAGTTTGACATCAGGTACCTCCTTTTCGACGATTGGTGGAGAGGGCGACATCCACGAGAGCACTTCAAGCGGTGGGTTCCACCTCCCCCTAACCCCCCTCCAATGACGGCTAAGGAGAAGCACTTAGCTGCAGTTAGACGATTTGAGGAACCTCCTCTGTGCGATTGCGGAGATCGAGCTGTGATAAACCCTAGGAATACGTTGGAGTTTGTGTGTCCAAACAAGCATGAAGTAAGTGCAAAGTGTATGTGTTCAAATGTTGAGCTATATGTGTTCATGTACTAATGTCACCTTATTTAGGTGTATTCAACGGAGAAGTGTCGGTTCAAGAAGTGGTTGTATGGTCCTAATAACCAATGGCCAGAAGAACCTCCAAAGGCAAAGCAAAAGAAGAAAGAAAGGTTAATTTACAAAGCACCTCCAGTCAAGTACGAATGTGGTGTTAAATTCAACTACGGTCTAGTCCCTTCGGAGCTTGGAATAGGCCATTATTGCGGCCATACGGTTGACTATGATGAGGTTGGTTATTTTTGTGGTAACCATGAAATCGTATTTTGTTTCTTTTGCTAAGACATATATGATATAATTTTTTGTTTGAACAGAGCACTGGGAAATACAGGTGGGAATGTTATGATGGTCAAGCTAAGTTCTTGGATGAACTGAAAGGGAAGCAAGTAATTGCACGGAAGTGTGGATATGGACCTGACTATGTCAACCTATTCGTTAAACATCACAAAGACAAGATGCGTGAGTTTGCTAGACAGCGCGGTATTTGTAACCTGATCGATGTTGGGCTTGACAAATGGGGATTGGAGAGACGGATGACATTAGAGGAGGAGAGGACAAGGAAGGAGGCAAGGGAGGAGACAAGAGTACAGATGCAGGTCTTGAATGAGCATGTTATTGCATTATGTGCCAGTGAGTGCTTGAAAGCCTTTTTTTTGTTCCCTGATTTTAAATGTAATATAATCGCGTTGCTAACTGATTGCATTTTATACATAAAGGGATTGGATGCAACGAGGAACATGCTGCAGAGGTGGCTCATGCAAGGTACGAGGAAAAGAAGTTAGATGAGCATAGAAAGCGAGCTGGTCACACCGTTGAATCACCAATTGTGTTGTCTGATGAGGGGGACGAGGATGAGGATGACACTGCCAGACTCAGCAAGCTCATCACTCTAGCAGAGGTAGGCTTGTAGGCAGAGGAGGCTGAGGATGACACTGGCATACTGAGAGAGCTCATCGCTCTAACAGAGGCGGGCTTGCAGGCGGAGGAGGATGATGATGCGTTCTTCACTCAGGCCGCAGAGGCCATAGATGAAGCGAAGGCCGCTTATGATAGGTGGCACGGAGGTCTGAGCAATGCAGGTGAGCCTAGCTAGATGAATGAGGAGGAAGAGATCCCATTCTTGTCTCAGGCCGCAGATAAAGCGGAGGCTGCTTACTACAGGCAAAAGGTAGATCAGGGCAATATAGGTGAACCTAGCCACAGCAACAGGGTTGTGGTTGAGGATTGGTACTCGGACAATGAGTTGCTTACTTAGTATATTTCTGACTAAGGGTTTTTGATTGCGCCGTCTATTAGTTCCATGCTTTATTAATGATCAATGTAGGTATGTACTAGAAATTCCATTGTGTTGTCTTATATTCCATTTGAACTATTGATATATTGTACCCATGTATCATGTACTCAGATTACCCATATGGTCGATCTTAAGTGATCCCATCCGTTTGTATCATGCATTGAGAATTTCTAAAACGAACATAATCGAGTGAAATTATCTCAAATACGGTGCCATAGCCCACTGGTTCTGCCATGCCATAGCCCAGGTTCTGTCGCGCCATAGTACACGGCGTGGCAGTGACACGGACAGAAACCGACCAGCCTCAATTGAGCTGTTGTCGGTGCTGTAAACAACTACAAGTGCTACCGCGACCGTGCGCAAGTTAAAACGAATAAGAAGCAAATAAATAGACGATAAGTTGCCACATAACATTTTCATTGGTTTATGAGTCTGCAAGTTTCGGACGACAATATTCGTTCGACATAAGTTCGACGTAACAAACTAAGTCCCAGGAATATAAGGATCCCTCGAACGCCTCTTGGAAACCTCATCATCCGATGGAAGAAGGGGGTCGTCGTACTCCATCTCAAAAAGGGGGTACATCTGGTGCGGCGTGGGAGGGGCCATCCTATTACAAATTGATAAACAAAGGGTTAGAGTATTCAAATTTACATTATGTAGCATTGCAAAATTTGAACTACTTGGTATGCAATACGAACACAATATGAAAGGACATGCTGTCCTCATCTTCTATGCCTGCTAGCCTTGTGACCAGATTCTTTGTAAACGGAGCAAAGATTCCTGCCACAGGTCTCGTTGAAGTCTCCCCCGCCATACATGTCTTCGTTGTACCCTCTCATAGCGTTCATGTCCCCCTTGAGTCACTTCTTCTTCCTCCTATGCTTCCCTACCTTCATTAGATCTAGATGCGACACGTAGTCATAACCATTATAAGGTGCCCACTGTGTTGGGTCAAGCTATGGCTCGAAGTTCATCCCCCAAATACTAATTGTGTTCGAACGGAGATATAAGGGTGACATATATGGCAGATCCTCATAGTTGTACCCGCGAACCCTGCAGGCCGTGATCATATGAGAGCAAGGGGCATGCATGATCTGAGGGACGTTGCAACTGCACTCTACCTTTTCAAGATCAACTCGGTAGTTTCGTCCACCATAACGTTCACCACCCAAGCTTGTGCCACCCTTGCCCCAAACGCTAAAGATATGGCGGCGGGGTCCATATGGCTCGGCGGTGTGCTGTTCGGCCAATTCCTTGGCCTCCTTCAAATGTTTAGGTCCGACCTTTCCAAAACACCCCTGCTTAGCTATATTCCTCTGCGCAAGTTCCCACCTCTTCACAAAATATTCGTTGCACTTATGAAAGGAGAACTCAACAATTCCAGACACAGACAACGATTGAACTACGGTGAATACATGGTTGAAGGACTCCAAGGAGTTAGTGGTCATGATGCCATACCTAAAACCCCACTCATCATATGCTAACACCCATTGAGCCTTATGTTCCATCTGCGCCTCTAACCAGGCCTTTCCCGCTTCATTTACCATCTTGTCTAGTTCTCTCTTTGTCTCCTTGAACTGGTACTCTGTACATACACAACATAGAGCCTTTATCTTGTCACATACCTCTTGCTTCCACTGACGTCGCTAAAAATTAGCGGCAAAGTGTCTCATGCACCATCTATGCACTAGAGGTGGGAACCCATCTATATGCTCAGCTGCAGCATTAAGAAGCCCTGGGTGACGATCCGAGATCAAACATATAGTGCGAGATGGGCCAAGCACTTGTACACGTAGAAGCCGCATGAACCATGACCATGATTCATTATTCACTCCCTCTGCCAAAGCAAAAGCCATGGGTACTATCTGGTCCTCGGGATTAACAGCAACAACCATCATCAAGGTGCCCCTGTACTTTCCTATCAGGAAAGTGCCATCAACAAGTACGACTGACCGACAAAACTAGAATGCATGGCTATTCTCAAACATACCATCTTCTCGTCTAACACTTCCTCCGTATAAAACTCTAACACAGCAATCCATCTGCAAAAGCATTTCAAGAAACTTCATCAAGTCATCGAAATTGTCGGACGTAATGTCCATAGTAATATTAATACCTATTCTAACTATAACTATACTAACTAATCTAATATTAACATCTATATAAGGCTAACTATAACAACTAATTAGACTAAATCCAATGTATAACTAGACTCACTAACTGTACTAACTAAACTACCTAACTTTACTATCTATACTAATTTACTATATTACATATACTAACTAAACTAACTAACTATACTAACTATACTTTACTAATTATACTATCTTTATTTATTTTACTAACTTACTATACTAACAATGTCGATTCAATCAACAAATACATTAGGGGAGTACCTCGCGGCAGCGGCGCTCGTCCTCGCGGCGGTGACGCGCTAGACCGAGCCAGGAGGCGCGAGCGCTGGCCTCGGTGGGCGCGGCGGGTAGCCGTCGTGCGTGGCCAGAGGGGGGTGGCGCGCCGACGTGCGGGGGGGGGGGGGGGGCGACCGCCGGCCGCCAGGCGCGGTTAGGTGGGCTTGCTGCTCGGGCAGGCGGGACTGGCCGCGGGGCTTTTATTCGGCTCTGCCGCCCCACGGATCAAGGCGCAGCACTGCCGTGCCAAGATCGGTGGCACGGCAGGCAATGTCACATCACCGGTCAGCATTTTCGGTCGTTGCCACGTCAGCCACCCGCCGCGCCACCATGCATGGCGCGGCACAGACTTTTCGCCGTCCTATGGTAATAGGCGCGGCCAAAAGTGTTAGTTTTGAAAAAAAAACAGTGTTAAATTAAAATTACTTTACAAAAAGTGTTAAAATTAAAAACATTCTAGGCTGCAAGAGGGGTTCAGGATGTGCACTGCAGGACAAATGACTGGGTGTGGCGAGGGTAATGCACAAAAAGTTCGTGGCCTCATGATCGAGGCTAGCAAGACTGGGTGTGACGAGGGTAATGCAGAAAAAGCTAGTGGCCTCCTGATCGAGGCCAGCAATGAACAGCTGCCATATCTCTCTTGGAAGGTAAAATCTGAAATTAAATGTTGTCATATAATCATCTCCCTTGCTGGCTCGTAGTATCTGAAATTAACAACTGCCATATTGGTAGCTAAAACTTATACTGTACTCTCTCTATCCTGTAATATAGTGCATTCTAGCATTCAAAATTTATCCTTAAATATAATGCATTCTATAGGACAAAAATCAATTTTGTATTAAATACTTTCTATTTATCATCCAATCACCATTAATTATGCCAATGATAAGATTAGAAAATAAAATGAGGATATATTTGTCTTTTATGTTCTCTCTTAATTTATCTTAAAATTTCTAGAATACACTATATTATAGGATGGAGAGAGTACAAACAAAACACACCACACCAAGTTTACTTGAACGAGGCCAGTAATGAACAGCTGCCGTATCTCTTTTGGTTGGTAAAATCTGAAATTAAATGTTGTCATATATCGTCCGTCACCTTTGCTGGCTCGTGATATCTGAAATTAACAACTACCACATTGATAGCTAAAACTTATACTATACTTCATACTACTAAAACACACCACACCAAGTTTACTCGTGGCCTCGAGATCGAGGCCAGCAATGAACAACTATCGTATCTCTCTTGGCAGGGCAGGTAAAATCTGAAATTAAATTTGTCATATATATAACACCATGGCTCGTGATATCTGGAATTAACGGCTGTCATATTGCTACCTGAAACTTACTATACTAACAATACACATCAGGTTCATATTGTAGCCACATAGGACATATTTGGTTTCCTAGCTATCCCCTATCCAGGCTCCATTAAGCCAATTTGAGTATGTTTGGTTGGCTGAAGAGGCCTCTTAACCAGGTCCCAGAAGGCCACTGACAGGCACTTAGCCTGGCTAGGTGGAAACGAAGCGAGCGAGCTTTCTCGCTAAGCTAGGCTGCGTCTAGCTTTTGGGAAGACATGAATTTGTCGGGGCACGTATATGGTTGAATTATTCATAGCAGGTCCGAAAGCTTTTGGGAAGTGAAAGCTTTACTGCTGTAGTTGTTGTGAATAAGTGCCATGTTCGCTTGATTGATAAGCCATGGCTGAAAGTACCGTTGGCTGATTTATTGTGAGAGAAAAATATTGTTTGTTGGCTGAAAAAGTACTGCTTATAAGCCAAGCGAACAGGGCGAAGATCAATGTGTAACAATCAAACTTATTGCTACATTGTGCTAAATTATCAGATGATGATTCTTAGTAACACGTTTCGCTACAAATGGTTATGTGTTTATTGATTTATGGTATTTGATGAGAGCTACGAGTATAATGCTGCCCTACTAGTGATTATTTTGTGTTTGATAATTGATATCTGCTCTTACTAGAATTTAGATTGTTCTTTC
This sequence comes from Miscanthus floridulus, assembly GCF_019320115.1. Taxonomy (NCBI): domain Eukaryota; kingdom Viridiplantae; phylum Streptophyta; class Magnoliopsida; order Poales; family Poaceae; genus Miscanthus; species Miscanthus floridulus. The sequence goes on along the minus strand of NC_089587.1, from coordinate 176,223,687 downwards.
CAAAGTCTTTGTGGATTTTGCTTGAATTCATGTGCTAGGAGGCTCGTGAACGACGGCGGACTCAATGTAGCTCATTGATTAGATTCCTTGTATCTAACTTGTTTACTCGGATTCAAAGTGCCTATTTTTTTCTTTATTTAGAATTTATTTTTGAAAAAACAGAGCTATTCGTTCATTTAGGTAATGTCCATCAACAACAAGGCAAAAAGGTCTATACACTGCCTCTATCAGTCTCAAAATCTACGATCTCAATCCTCAGTGCGCGGATATACACAACCTCTATTAATCTCAAAATCTACTAGCTCAATCTCTTAGGGTGCTTATAACGAAAACGTGTATATCTGTGTGTTCATATAAGTAGTGTGTGTATGTATAGGAGCGTCTGCATGTAAATACTAAGGAAAATAAATTGCATTGTGATAGTCTTTTTGTTGTGTTATTTAGTGTTTCTATTTGTGGGTGAGGAAAGTTCATTCTCCATCAATTAGGACTAGTAAATAATGAAATTAGTGAAGGGAAATCAACGTCCTTGCAAGGGTCCAAAGGTGTGATCCAAGAGAGGAAGGATTGAATTGAGTCACTATTTTTTTGTAGCCTAAGGATAAAAACTTGATTCTACACTAGATAAACAAAACAATAATCTAGTAATATGTGCACCTTTGTGTTTATCTAGTGCCTCCACTTGTTGTATACCAAACAAGAATTTTGCAATCTATAACTAATTATATCAAGTAGCCTAGGATAACCGGTAAAGGCACACGCAAGCAGAAGTGTAAATGTTATAAGTAAAACAAAAAAGCAAGAAAGGCAAGCTTCTAAGACGCGGCTATGTATCCCGTGGTGCCGATTGCCAAATGTAACACCTATTTATTGTTCCACTGAAGTATGCCTTTGGTCATGGTGCTGGACTATGGTGTTGGGCTCACTATAAAGGCCCCTGCCAACCAAGACAACAATGGCAAGCCACTTAGGCTCACCGCTTGATACCCGACTCTCTCGTCTACTACGAAATTTCTTTACCAAACAGGGGTTCTCCTCATCTCCAAATACTAAGTCACTGTTACTCCAAACCAAGCTTGGAGGGTCATCGACGTTGCAAGGAGCCACCAAGGTTCCAAGGCTCCGCGCACACCAAGATTGCAAGTGTAGTCAGGCCAACTATCTAGCTCTCACAAGCTAATGCCTAATCAGTCACTAAGAGTCTACTAAATACAATTACAAGCCTCGGATATGATCGCTATTCACTAAGCTCTCATGAGGTGAACAGAGTATCACACCCTAAATAACCAGTGGTAAGGGTTATATACAACTCATATTTAGGAAATTTGAGCAGGTGTATCTTTTAAAAGTTACGTGTTACGATGCAAATCACATATATTTCTAGAACCCTTTATTTAAGCTGGAACAATAATTTTTGAAGCCAAAACATTTATTTAAGTAACTTCTATACGCTCGATTGTTTCCGAAAGTTCCTTTGAAGTTCTTCCACACTGAACATGCAGATGCAGATGGTTAAATTTGAGTATACAGGCAGTACATCTGTGGATGGAACCGTCGTACGTAACAACTCCCAGCAAGATAGGCAGTAGCTTACGTAGGAGTAGGGATGAAAACGGATCGGATACGGACGGATATCAACGATATTACATTTGTTTTCATATTTCTGTCCGGATTCGGATTCGAATACGGATAGTGCCAACTATGTCGGATAGGATACGATTGGATATCGACATCATAAATATGCGATTTGAGTATTCGGATACGGATACGGTATCGGATGTTGGATATCCGGACTCGGATACGAACAGATCTCAACCCCTCTAAACAGATTCGATTTCGAATACGGTCGGAAAATATCCGTACCTACGTACTAGACACAGATGCAGCACCCGACGTCCGAAAGGTCCGAGCGACCGAGCCTAGGACACTAGCTAGGTACAGGACTAGTTCCCAGCGCCGACCTTGCGAGGTGCACCACCTGGCCGAGCCTTGGCGTTGCTGGCGGCGAAGGCCACAGCGGACGGCGGGGTGACCGCGTCCACGGCCATCCAGGGGCCGGCACTGCAGCACTCGGGCTTGCCGTCGCAGCAGTCAATGCGGATGCAGGGGGTGGGCAGGATCTGGGCCTCGGCCGCGCCGATCACCAGCACCGCCAGCTCGAGGGCGGCGGCGATGATCTTGCAGTTGCAGCCCATCGGCGTGCGATCGTCCGGCGGCTGGGTTCCCGACGCCAAGCCCTCGTGCCTAGCAGCTAGTTGGTTGCAGTCTTGCGCGACGGGAACCCGTGAACCGGCTGATTTTCTATAGATGCGTGTGTGGTGTGTTCCGTTCTTGGGTGCTCCTCCTGTTTGTAGGCTGGGAGGGTTTGAGGATATGCCTAGGCTATCTCCAATAACAACACCTAAAATACAAGATCCATTCGTTCTTTAGATAGTGCTACAGGTAAAAAGTTCAATACCTATTTGCATTGAGGATGTGCATATAATAAACCATAAAATGGGTGTGCGGCGTGCCGCGAGGGTGGGTAACGCAGAAACAGCTCGTCATGCAAGGCCAGCAATGAAATTAACAGCTGCCAAAAACCAACAGGTTGATGCTGTAGCCACATAGTGTCAACTTGGCAAGCTAGGCTCCTACGATTCTTTCTGGGAAATGTGACGATGAGATGATCGATAAAGAAGGGGGCATAACCGCCTCGCTGGGTAACACACATGGGCTTGCCCTGCTCTTTGCACTAAGGCCCAGTTTAGTTTCCCAAAAATTTTGCAAAATTTTTCACATTTCCCGTCACATCGAATCTTTGGATACATACATGAAGCATTAAATATAAATAAAAAATAAAACTAATTACACAGTTTAGACGAAATCCACGAGACGAATCTTTTAAGCCTAATTAGACTATGATTGGACACTAATTGTTAAATAACAACGAAAACGCCACAGTGCTCATTTTGTAAAAATTTTTGCATCTAAACAAGGCCTAAGGAGACCTGCATCTGGCTCTGGTGCCCTGCAAGCTTACCCATCACGAACATGTGAGATGCAGATGGCTACTGCAAGCTTTTACCGATCACCAACATGAGATGGGTGGAAGATGCAGACAGCAGACGTCTAGCTGCCGTCTGGGTCTTGCTGATTCCTGAAATGCATCTGATGGTTCAGTGCTTGAGGCTGCCAACAATGGCAATGCTTCTTTTGACCAGCAAGTACCCAAGACCAATGACTTGTTCGCAACAGAGTTTACTTTGTCGCTTAAGGATGATGTGCCAACAAACAAACAAAAAACATTCAGATCTTACTCGTGCCACGTCAAACGAAAATGACTGCAATTTTTTTCTTTTCCATTGATAATCAGACTTATAACCATTCTATTACACCAGAGAGAACCTGAGACGAGATTTCCAGTTGTGCAAAACATTTGGAAAAACCTATCTCGCCCTCTCCTGCTGCAAAGTAGCACAGTCCAATCCAATGGATCGGAAAATAAAGCTAACACAGAACAAGGTTTTAAAATAGCGGGCTATTGCAAATAGCGGCATCTTTTTTTCAGAAGCTATAAAGCTATAGCGCAGCTATAGCGGAGCTATGACAGATAGCGGTGTTGACACCGTTTTTTGCACGTGTCAAAATAATCGGAGTGGACTAATCGGTAAGGGGAAAGTTATTGAATACTTTGATAGCCGATGAAAGCCAGCTTGTATAGATGGTTGCCGATAGCTGGTGGTGGTCGATGGAAAGGTTGACTTGGACTCGGGCGTTGCCGATAAGGTTGGAGGTGTTTTTGTCGATGCCGATGAAGGGAGGCTTGAAGACTACTGCCGATGGAACATGGAGTATGCCGATGAAGGGAGGCTTGAAGACTACTGCCGATGAAACAGGGAGTATGCCGATGGGAAGGGGGACGGTGAGATTTCCATCGTAATTGAGGCGGACAGGGAAATAGATAGGAGTTGATTTCCTTTTCTATATTAGTTAGAGTATGATTCGTGTAAGAGTCACGTGTTTCCTTGGATATGGGATTGGTGTCCTAGTTGTGTTCGGTTGTGTCTCTTTAGATCAGGGTATAAATATGGAGTAAGGGGCAATGTAAAAATATATATCAATCAATATCAAAACCAATTTTTACTCCTGTTTGCATCTACTTACTTTTCGGCGACTTCGTCAATTTGCATATTTTCTTTCTTTTTACGAGTTCTCATTGATTCGGCGAGCTGCATCGTTTCAGTACGACCTTCGGCGATTCTCGAGTTCCGCGTGAACACCTCTTGGCCGTGACTTCCGGGCGTATCGCTGTTGTCAGGACCAAAGTGTTCGTATCTTCATCCTTGTCGATTAGCAGGTCAAATCGACTGGCACGCTTTGGATATCGATTCGGGTATTAGCCCTTTGTGTTTGCAGATCCACTTTTGCATCAACACATCTTTTGGCACGCCTGGTGGGACCAATCAATCAATATGTTCAATCCCGAGATCGATGCAGGGAACATTATCGCAGTATCAGAAGAAGATCTCAAGGAAGAACAGAGGCAGGCTATGGAAAAGGCTGTAGAAGAATATAAGCAGCTTTGTCTGAGATCGTTTAGCTTGAACAAGAGTGGACAAGTCATCCAGAAGCAAGATTTGCCGTTGCCTCGGCAGGTTACCTTTGACTCCAATCCTGGTAAACTTCAAGAGATGGTTAATTCTGCAGTAAATCATGCTTTGATTAATCATTCCAATGTGCTGTCCAATACTGTTCATAATGCTGTGGTTCGAACTCTCAAAGAAGGACAAGCGGCACCACATTACGTTGGGCCTGCCTATCATCAACCAGAGCCGGCATCTGTCAAAACTCCATCGGCTCCTTCAGCCGTTGTGGGTACAGAAGTTGCTTCCCCTCCAGTATTGGCAGGCTCACCTAATATTCAATCTACACCGATACAATCAGATCAGGTACTACCAGGAGGGCGAATTCAGCTTAATACAGATCTATCGGCATCAGCTATGTCAGGCCCTGTGTCTCAGAATAGCCAGATTCCTACTAATTGGTGGGGATATGGCATGCCTCCGGAGTCATCTGCTTTCAATCCTAGATTACCTCAAGGGTTTGATGCAGTAGGAAGAATGCCTATACCATCGGCCGTTTCGCCGATGGCTCAAGTGCCTCAATATGCCGCAGCTACTTCTGTGCAACCAACTCCAGGAGGTTTCCAGATGCCTATGGTTCAAACATTCAATTCAAGTCCATCGGCGAGCTTACTGCCGATGCAGCAGAAAGCCCCTGCTACGAGTCAAACTGGGGTTCAGTTCATGCCTCAAACCGGTTATAATTATCCAACAATATCAGCAAATTACCAGCCATCGGTAAGTTTTGTACCGATGAGTTCTAATAATGATTGGTCAGGACAATTACCTGTTCAACATACAGTTCAGCGAAATCAGCAGGTCGCAGGGATTCAACAAGGTCATATGCAAGCTGGTTTCCAGAATCAAGCATCGGCAGCTCAGCCGATGAATCCTTTCCAACAGGTTAATGGACCACAAGTAACGGCAAATATGCCGATTGCTGGAGATCGTGGGCCACAAAGATATGTGGAGGGATGTCAGCAGGCACCTCCGGTAGAAGTTCAACCAGTTCGTCAGCAGGAGGCTGATGCTTTTGGGCCGATAAGATAAGCAATTATGAAGGATCAGTTTGGGATAAAGCCCAAGGTCAATACGTATTCTTATCGGACTCCGTACCCTCCTGCATACGATTTAATTCCTCTCCCAAATCGGTACAAGGTACCGGATTTCACTAAATTCTCTGGGCAAGATGATACATCAACAATGGAACATGTCAATCGCTTCATTATTCAATGTGGAGAGGCAGCTAACAGAGATGAATTAAGAGTTCGATTATTTTCATCATCTTTGTCTGGATCAGCATTTACATGGTTCATTTCATTACCACCAAATTCTATTATTACTTGGGTTGATCTAGAAAAACAATTCCATAAGTATTTCTTTGCTGGAATCCATGAAAAGAAGCTTACCGATTTAGTAAAATTGAGACAGCGTAATGATGAATCGGTAGAAAGCTTTGTACAAAGGCTACGAGATGTAAAAAATAAGTGCTACAGCCTGGTGCTGGATGATCGGCAGCTTGCCGATCTGGCTTTCCAAGGGTTATTGCCACATCTTAAAGACAGATATGCTTCTCAGGAGTTTGAAAGCCTCAGTCATCTTGTGCAAAGGATCTCTGATCAAGATACTAGGGTTTTTGAACCTAAAAAGAATTGGAGTAAAAAGGTATCATTTGTTGAAGAAGTAGGAGATTCTGATTCTGATGAAGAACCAGTTATCGGCTTAGCTGAGTGGGTTAAGAATAAAAAGCCGATATCTTGTCCCTTTGGTCAAAAAGAGCCAGAAAAGTTTACCTTTGATATCACCAAGGCCGATAAAATATTTGATCTTCTGCTTCAAGAGGGCCAAATTAAGCTGTCACCTAATCATGTGATCCCATCGGCAGAAGAGTTGAAGAAGATCTTGTACTGCAAATGGCACAATGCAACTTCACACAGTACAAATGAGTGCAAGGTATTCAGGCAACAGTTACAATCGGCTATTGAATCTGGGAGGATTAAGTTTGGTACTTCCAAGCCCAGAAGCCGATGAAAATTGATCAACACCCTTTTCCAGCAAATATGTTGGATGCCAAAGGAAAGACAAAGGTTTTGACGTCAGAGGCTGCTGAGAAAAACGCGTCAGTGGACCCCCAACATCGGATAACTACCGATGATGCAAAAAGTAAGGGTTTGCTAGGAGAAAGCAGTAGTTCCAAAAATCCTCCTCGACCTGGCATTGTGATTACTCATCGGAGGCAGCAGGAGGGTTGGCGTCAACGTAATGACCGATATCGACAACAGCAAGAAGTGAGACATCGGGAAGAATGGAATCGACATAAAGATCATTGGAGATGTCCGTTTTTCATCCATTGTTGGGAAGAAGGTATTAAATTGCCAACTGTTGAAAATTGCCCTGAGTGTAATGGTTATTACGGAGTCAATCGCTCAGAAAGGAGATCTCAACTTGGTAATCAGGGTTCGTCTATCAATGAGCCGATCAGAGGCAGAGCATCAGTGCATGATCGGCTGGGGGGCAGACTTAGTGTACATGAGAGGCTTGGTAAACGCGCTGGATATTTTCCAAGGAATCAAGAGGAGCTTGAGGAGATGGCAAACGCAAGAGTTCCCGATGAGGAAATATTCTACAGGGACCCTAATATACGTCGTGTAGAACCAACTAGGACTTGTTATCAGCCGGTTTGGAAAACCAAGTTTCCTCGATGGTGCCCAGAGGGTCTGACAAAGACGCAGAGGAGGAGGATGCAACGTGAGCGTCAGGAGGATTTATACCAAGAGGAAAATTCCTCCAATGAAAAGCCTGGTCGTCAGCAGTGGCAGGTAAAACACAAAAATAAGGGTCCATCGGCAGATGTTAATATGGTATTCATGTTGCCGATGGAGTTTTTGGCACTATCTGATAATGAGGAAGAAGTTGTTCTCTCTGATCAAGTAGCTCAGTTAACACTAGATCCAATGATGGCTGTTTTTGAGAAACCTACCGATGACGAAAGACAGCATCTTAAGGCTTTATTTGTGAAGGGCAGAGTTGATGGGCAGCCTGTGTCTAAGGTACTTATTGATGGAGGGGCTGCGATTAATATTATGCCTTATGTGATGTATCGGAAACTTGGTAAGGGGGATCAAGACTTGACCAAAACCGATATGATGTTGAAAGATTTTGAAGGCAATGTGTCACCGGCTAAAGGGGCAGTGTGCGTGGAATTGACCATCGGCAGCAAAACCTTGCCAACGACGTTCTTTGTTATTAACGGCAAAGGTGCATATAATCTGCTTCTAGGGAGGGATTGGATTCATGCTAATTGTTGTGTTCCTTCTACAATGCATCAATGCCTCGTACAGTGGATTGGGGATAAGATTGAGGTGGTCCCTGGTGATTCTTCTTATATCATCGCATCGGCAGAATCAGATGCTTATGAGCGAACTAAATGCATATCAGGAGAAGCTTGGGAAAAAGAGTTCCTTAGAGTTGCTGATTATGAAATTCCACCGATCCAAGCAGTCGGTTCTGAAGAGGAGTTTTAATGGATAGGTTTGCCGATGATGGAAAATTAGGTCAAGGGTTCACATCGGCAGATGACTTGGTAGAAGTAGATATTGGTGATGGTGATAGGTCAAGACCTACTTTTATTAGTGCTAAGTTAGATTCCAAGTGTAAGCAGCGAATAACAGATTTGTTAAAAGAATATAAAGATTGTTTTGCTTGGGATTATACTGAGATGCCCGGATTAGACCGATCGATAGTTGAACATCGGTTACCTATCAAATCTGGATTTCGGCCACATCAGCAGCCAGCGCGCCGATGCAACCCTAATGTACTTCCTGACATTAAGGCCGAAATAACTAAATTAATTGAAGCAAAGTTTATTCGGCAATGTCGATACGCAGAGTGGATCTCTAATGTGGTTCCTGTTTATAAGAAAAATGGAAAACTTCGTGTTTGTATTGATTTCAGGAATCTCAACAAAGCCACACCAATGGATGGCTATCCAATGCCGATTGCTGATTTGTTGATTGATGCTGCGGCTGGACATCAAATTATCAGCTTCATGGATGGTAATGCAGGTTACAATCAAATATTCATGGCTGAGGAAGATATTCCCAAGACTGCTTTCAGATGTCCAGGTCATGTGGGGTTGTTCGAGTGGATAGTCATGACGTTTGGTTTGAAAAATGCCGGTGCTACTTATCAAAGAGCTATGAACTTTATTTTTCATGAATACATCGGCACATTAGTGGAGATCTACATTGATGATGTAGTGATTAAGTCTGGAGATATCACAGCACATTTAGCCGATCTGCGAAAGATACTGGAGTGCACAAGGAAGCATGGATTGAAGATGAATCCTAATAAATGTGCATTTGGTGTATCGGCAGGACAATTCTTGGGTTTTATGGTGCATCAGCGGGGCATTGAAATCAGTAGGAAGTCTATTGATGCAATTAACAAGGTGATTGCTCCTGCCAATAAGACTGAATTGCAATCTTTGATCGGTAAGATTAATTTCATTAGAAGATTCATATCTAATTTGTCGGGTAAGATCAAGGCTTTCAGCCCACTACTTAAATTGAAAGCTGATCAGGAATTTGTATGGGGAGTTGAACAGCAATTAGCCCTTGATGAAATTAAGAAATATTTATCAAATCCTCCGGTGCTAGTTCCACCTCAACATGGGAAGCCTTTCAGGTTATATTTATCAACTGATGATACAGTTATCGGTTCAGCTCTTATTCAAGAATTTGAAGGGAAAGAACGTGTTATTTATTATTTGAGCAGAAGATTAGTGGATGCTGAGACAAGGTATTCGGCCATCGAAAAATTGTGTCTGTGTTTATACTTTTCTTGTGTCAAATTAAGGCATTATTTGTTATCTGCCGGATGTACGGTCATATGCAAAGACGATGTGGTCAAGTATATGTTGTCGATGCCGATATTAAGTGGTAGAATCGGCAAATGGATTTTAGCATTATCAGAATTTGAGCTACGTTACGAATCAACTAAGGCAGTTAAAGGGCAAGTGATGGCTGATTTTGTTACTCAGCATTGTAATACAGTGGACTCTCTTGAGATTGCTCCCTGGACACTTTTCTTCGATGGGTCCACATGTGGTGAAGGAGCAGGTATCGGCATTGTGTTAATTTCACCTCAAGGAAGGAAGTATGAGTTTTCATTACCGATTGTTGCTACAGCAACAAACAATCAAGCTGAATACCAAGCCTTGATAAGAGGGCTAGAATTGCTGAAGGAGATACGTGCCGATGTTGTTGAAATCTTTGGTGATTCTATGCTAGTTATAAATCAATTGGCTGGAATTTATGAGTGCCGAAGTGAAGCTTTGATTTCGTATTATGAAAGATGTTTGCAATTGTTGAAAGGATTTAGAGGTTTTCGTCTTGAACATATCTCTCGATTGCATAATGAGGAAGCTAATCGACTAGCTCAGCATGCTTCAGGGTATCAACCTATTCAGGAAGTGCTAACATCGGCAGTTGATACCGATGACTGGAGGAAAGAGATTGTCGATTATTTAAAGGATCCACATAAAAAGGTTGAGAGACGTATAAGGTTCCAAGCTACCAAGTATGTGCTCCTCGATGATGAATTATATTATCGAACTATAGATGGAGTTTTACTTAGATGTGTTAGCAATGATGAATCGAAAAGCTTGATGGGTGAAATTCATGAAGGAGTATGTGGGGCACATCAATCGGCCTTCAAGATGAAATGGATGATCAGAAGGAATGGGTACTATTGGCCGACTATTCTTGAAGATTGTTTTAAATATTTTAAAGGATGCCAGGGGTGTCAAAAGTTTGGTAATATTCAAAGAGCGCCTGCATCGGCTATGAACCCTATAATCAAACCGTGGCCGTTCCGGGGATGGGCTATTGATCTCATTGGTCAGATTTATCCGCCATCGAGTAAAGGACATAAATTTATCCTGGTTGCTACCGATTATTTCACAAAGTGGGTTGAGGCAATTCCTTTAAAAAAGGTGACATCGGTCAATATGGTTGATTTTGTGAAAGAGCATATTGTTTACCGATTTGGTATTCCTCAGACTATCACTACCGATCAGGGCACTATGTTTACATCAGGAGAATTTGATGAGTTTGCTGTAGGTATGGGAATTAAAATTTTAAATTCTTCTCCATATTATGCTCAAGCTAATGGTCAAGCTGAGGCTTCTAACAAAGGGATCATCAAACTCATTAAGCGCAAAATTGAAGAAAATCCTAGGAGGTGGCATACAGTATTAAATGAAGCCTTGTGGTCGTATCGGATGTCATGTCATGGTGCAACCAAAGTAACGCCTTATCAGTTAGTATATGGACACGATGCAGTATTGCCTTGGGAAATTAAGGTTGGCTCTAGACGAATACGTTCTCAAAATCAGTTGACAGCCGATGATTATAATACTCTTATGAAGGATGAGTTGGAAGATGTGGCGGGTCATCGGTTAAGGGCTTTAGTTAGTATCGAAGAAAATAAAAAAAGAGTAGCTAGATGGTATGACAAGAAGGTGAAAGTAAAAGAGTTTGCCGATGGAGATCTGGTCTGGAAATTGATTTTACCGATTGGAACTAAAAGTTCAAAGTTTGGAAAGTGGTCTCCTAATTGGGAAGGTCCATATCGGATAAATCAGTCTGTTCCTGGTAATGCATATATTTTAGAAACCCTCGAAGGGGTCGTGTTTCCCAGAGCGTTAAATAGAAAATATTTAAAGAAATATTACCCTAGTATCTAGATAGATGCATGAAAGTATAAGTGCCGAATACAGTACTATCGGCTAGAATTATGCAAGGATATCAATGTCTCATAAAGTGCCGATACAATGAATAAGATTACACGTTCAGCAAGGATTGGATAGCTAATATCGCACGCAGGCGAATTTGGTCGGCCTCCTCCATTTCCTTGATGTCGTCATCGGCAGCACCTTCCACAGGCTTGAGTCTTTTCTTCATGGCTAAAGCTTTGCGAGCTTGGATATCTCTTTCTTGCTGAAGGGCTTTGACGGCATTGGGTAGCTGGCTGGCTTCTTGTTGAGCATGAGTTAAGGCTGCATCGACTTCTTTCAATTCAGCCAATAGAGCTATCTTCCTTGCTGATAAATCCAAGATTTTCTGCTTAAGTTCAGCGCCCGAAGTCTGCAAGTTGCCGATGCCCTTGTGCTTCTCATCGGCAATCTGTTTTAGTTGTAGCATCTCTTCTTTGAGTTGAGCCTGAGCTGTTCTATCGGCAATGCGCTGAGCAGCCCGTTGATATTGCAGTTGGCGGCTTTCTAAGTGAGCTGCTGGGAAAAGTGCTTCTTCTACATCGGCAGGGACCTGGCCACGAATTGTTTTGAAAATTGCCTTTGCGGGGTCCGAGTCATCTACCAGCTGGGCGGTACCTTGTTGTAGCAAGTTCAGGAGGGTTTCCAACTTGGATTTAGTCTCTGCCGATATTGTTCCCAGTGCAAGGGAGGAACTTGTCTCCTCTCCATCGTCGTCAGAAATGTCAATGGCAAAGGAAAATAGGCTGTTCGGGGAGTCTTGTTCCTGAGAGAGAGAGAAGGAGATCAGTTAGGGGTAAGTATGAGTATTGTAAATCAGCTAGGTTGATCGGTTTACCTGTTTCAAGGCAATTTCCTGTGCTTGACTGGAGGAAGCAACCTGGAGTATGTCGTGTGGGGGATCGGCTGAGCTTGCCGATGGGATATCCTCTGTGACTTCATCGGTGGTGGGCTCTTGAGGTATGACGGCCAATGACATTGGGGCAAATGCAGGGATCGGCATAGACCTTTGTCGTTTTGGCTGTGCTTCAGTATCTGTTGAAGCTTTGCGTTTTGCTTGGGCATCGGCAACGATGGGCTGGGGGGCATCGACACTTGTTGGTTGTGAAGCTTGGACATCTGGTACGTTTGCCGATGTACCCAATTGTTGCTGCAAAACAAGTGTAAGAGATGATATTTAACAAATGAAATGTAAAGTCAAGAAGCTACCTCTGAAGGTTCATCAAAAGAAGTGGTGCTTGATATCGGCGGAATTGCCGATGATGATCCAGTAGCAGCTCTTACCCCCTGATGATTAAGGTTAATACAGTTTGTGATCGGCATGAGTAAAGATAAACGAGGTTGTTACCTTAAATGCTTTGACCAAGGTTGTAGCGGCAGCCGATGGAGTAGCCCTGGATGTAGCCAATTTGGACTTGGAAGTGATGGTCTTGGTACGAATCTTCTGGTGGGTCAAAGCGGCTAAGGTGGGAGCGTTGTAGCCGATCAGCGATGTTGGGGAAACAGGCCGGAGATTGAAGGGTTTCCCACTTTTGCTCACCGATGGTGCTGGGTTGTTAACCTGTTACAAGAGAATCGGTTACTGATATATGAAGGGAAAAGCAGAAGGGAGTTAAAGGAGACTTACCGCGTCGTCAGGGATGGCGTATTCAGGGTCGATCATGTGCCGATATGTGTGAGCAGAAGTTGCGAACAGTTGTTCTTTCCACTCTCGCCACCATTGCTTATATGACTCAGTGATGAAAGATATTGGTGTCCAGGTGGATATATCAACATCTGTAGTATCGGCATCGGGGGAGAGTTGTACCACCTTGTTCCAATCTGTTCCGCAGGTGATTGTTTCCCTGGGTTTGATCACATCGGCAAAGCAGAGTTTGATCGGCAATTGCCCAAAAGCCAATTGGCGGGATACTGCCGATGGGTTGTAAAATTCATACGTAATGTTGGTGTTTTTCCCGCTGCCGAATGTGTTTACTGGAATTGCCCTGGGAGTGATGATAGCCATCATGAGCTCATTATCTTGATTCAGAGTGTCATCGGCAAAGTTGAAAAGAAGGGGGAATCTGTTTTCTTCGTCAATATAAGGCACCCAGGCCCTATGATCACGAGAAAGACCATTGTAGAAGCTTTGAAGGAATCTGCCGATTTGGTCTTCGTTGGCTTCTGTTCCAGGAAGGACAATTATGGCTTCACCAAAATTGAGGGGTGAGCGTGTTGCCGATTCATCATCCCCAAGCACATAGTCTTCAGCAATTTCTCGTGGGAATTGTTGAGCAAAAAAGTCCCATTGCAAACGTTTGTGCATATGGGCATTCAGCCACATGTTGATAAACCACCACGGGCCTCCCAGGTTGCCGATGGGTTCGCCGAGCAAAAGTTTCTGAGACACTTGATGAAGAAGATGATAAGTGGAGCTCAGAAGGTATCGGCCAAGAGGAAACCTTACGCCATTAGCCAAAAGTTCAGCTGCAGGGAGGAAGGCGTTGGTTGGTCCTACTGATCGACCACAGAAGATGAATTTTTCCAACCACATATTCAGGAATGTGGCATGTTCCCTCTGGTTAACTGTCCCGGTCTTCTGGTATTCTTGAATGTATCCTGTCCAACCGCCGATGTTGCGGGTATTTACCCTGTATTCAGACTTTCTACCATAGATGGAGCCTTCATCGGCAGTTGAGATGTCCAAGCCAGTAAGCATATGGATATCGGCAAGGGTAGGAGTGGCTGGGCCATGTCCAAACATAAAAGTATTGGTCGTATCTGACCAGAAATAAGCAGCTGCAATTATCATTGATTCATTTTTCGGCATATCGGCAATAGATAGCCTAATGCATTGGTCTAATCTTCGTTCTGCCCAGTATACTTGCATCGATCTATTAACTCTCAAGTACCAATCTTTCCACCCCTTGGTGGTTTTGGGCCAAGATCGGAATGTGTCTTTCCACAAATTCAGAGAGAAATTTTGGGCTCTAAAGGGGATTCTGTTAACCTCTGCATTGATCAGATCGGTTGGATCTGGGTTGCCCATTGGTCCGAGGCATTGGACGTGCGGCTGATCGGTTGGGATAATTAATTTGTTGCGCAGTTCCTAAGGTTATAGAATCCAGAGAATAGAAGAAAGGAAAAATCACCAACTGAATGAATTTGCGAAAAGATCAAAGTAAAGGGTAATGGAAGTGGAGCGAACCGCGGGAACGTCGAAGTTGATGGCCATGGTCTTGAAGAAACTTGAAGTTAGCGCCGGAGAAGGGTTCTTCTTGGTTGAGGTCGCGCGGTTGTTCGTCGGAGTCGCCGCCGGAGAGAGAAAATGCCGAGGATTGAAGGCTGAAGGTAGAAAATGAGGGTTCCGGAGAAATCTATTTATAAGCCGCCCGGAGTAAGGGTATTTTGGACTTATCTCTATGTCGCGCGCATATAGGTCGAGACGGTTCAGAAGGATATGGTAACTGTTCGCACGATAATCAGGGGATTGTATAGATGAGTTGATGGCAAGTAATCATGACTTGGAAGGAATATCGATACAGGATATTTTTCTGAAAATGGCAGCGTTATAATCTTGCCGATGGGTTGTTGTTTCGGTATCTTAACCATAATCAAGGCAGGAGTGGTTGGAGATTGTGCGATATTTACTGAAGTGTGTGAATCAAGATTAGATTTGATTGGATTTGATAACAGATCAAGTTTTGGCTTGGAGAGTGAGTTACGGTAATCGGGCGAAGGCAAGCGTTATCTGGAGTAAATTTCGGAGCATTAATGGTTTTATACTCCGAAATTGGGGGGCATGTGTTGACACCGTTTTTTGCACGTGTCAAAATAATCGGAGTGGACTAATCGGTAAGGGGAAAGTTATTGAATACTTTGATAGCCGATGAAAGCCAGCTTGTATAGATGGTTGCCGATAGCTGGTGGTGGTCGATGGAAAGGTTGACTTGGACTCGGGCGTTGCCGATAAGGTTGGAGGTGTTTTTGTCGATGCCGATGAAGGGAGGCTTGAAGACTACTGCCGATGGAACATGGAGTATGCCGATGAAGGGAGGCTTGAAGACTACTGCCGATGAAACAGGGAGTATGCCGATGGGAAGGGGGACGGTGAGATTTCCATCGTAATTGAGGCGGACAGGGAAATAGATAGGAGTTGATTTCCTTTTCTATATTAGTTAGAGTATGATTCATGTAAGAGTCACGTGTTTCCTTGGATATGGGATTGGTGTCCTAGTTGTGTTCGGTTGTGTCTCTTTAGATCAGGGTATAAATATGGAGTAAGGGGCAATGTAAAAATATATATCAATCAATATCAAAACCAATTTTTACTCCTGTTTGCATCTACTTACTTTTCGGCGACTTCGTCAATTTGCATATTTTCTTTCTTTTTACGAGTTCTCATTGATTCGGCGAGCTGCATCGTTTCAGTACGACCTTCGGCGATTCTCGAGTTCCGCGTGAACACCTCTTGGCCGTGACTTCCGGGCGTATCGCTGTTGTCAGGACCAAAGTGTTCGTATCTTCATCCTTGTCGATTAGCAGGTCAAATCGACTGGCACGCTTTGGATATCGATTCGGGTATTAGCCCTTTGTGTTTGCAGATCCACTTTTGCATCAACAAGCGGTATTTAAGAAAACCATAAAAAATCAAGTAATTATTTCATAAAAACATAAGAATCATGAAAATTACTGAACACAAATATGTTTTCAAGGCTTTAGGAGTCTAGAGAATATTATTTAATTTGGCACTATAGCACAATTTGGGAGACTCAAGTGTTCAATTTTCTAAAAGATCAACTTAACAGCAAAAGATAAATATATAATAAGTCAGATTGTCACTCTAAAAGCTAAAGTTGAAATAGCAGCACTATTTTAAAGTCACAGCTAATCAATTTAGCGACGTTAAAGCATAATATAGTGGTTATAAATAACATAGCGAAAAAATAGAAATAGCGTAGCGGGAGTTCTCTCCAGAGACTATAGCGACGCTATAGCGTTGCTATAGCCCGCTATTTAAATCCATGACACATCGTAGTAGTAGATAGATTAAACACCGTAATTAAACCTAAGGCATGTATGAACAGACTCCAAAACACTACGGGTTGGTTTATCTAACAAATAGAAACCAACCCTGTGCTTTCCTCCATGTGTTTTTAATCGATCGGGTGCGGCCGAAAACTCTAAATTTCTGATCCACTCTCGGCCGGCCATCCCCTGCGACAGGCATGGAGATAGATCAGTGGCCGCCGCCGGCCATGATGGCGGCGTGGGACACGCCTCTCGTCTTTGGGAGAAGGACGAGCGCCAGGACCGCGCAAATGAGGGCGAAGACGCCGCCGATGCCCAAGGCCGGGGTGTTCCCTTTGTTGAAGGCGCCGTCGATGGGGCCTGCGCTGAGCGCGATCACCAGCTGTGGAAGGACGATGGCAATGTTGAGGACGCCAATGGTGAGACCTTGGCCACCGCCCTCCTCAGCGGCAACCTCAGACACAACGGCCCAAGGTACACTGAACAGCACCTGCGTGCATGCAACAATTCGACAATTAAGCAATGCAAGCAAGCTGCACGAACGGCTGGATTCCGAAGAACAGCTAGCAATAATCCAATGCTAAAACAAAACTCGTGTCTTACGGCCTGAGGGATGCCGATGAGGGCGAAGATAGCGAGTGCGCCGCTCTTGAACCTATGTTCGGGGCCGGCGGAGAGGGAGCTGGCGAGCGAGGGCCTGTAGCCCTTCATGGGGACGATGCCGAGGACGACCATGGCCGTCATGAGGACGAACACCATGAGGTTGCTGATGGACCAGACGACCCGGGACGTGAGCTTCCGGCACAGCTTGGGGATGAGGAAGGAGGTGACGCCCAGCGCGATGGAGCAGAAGAGGAGGCCCACGGCGCCCTCGCGGACGCCCGCGTCGTACAGGTCCGCCTTGCCGCCCGCGCCCTGCGGCTCGCCGTGCAAGATCTCCCGCCCCATCCAGTCCGTGTTGTACTGGATGAACGGGAACCACGAGAGCTGCGATCGAGAAAGCCAGTCAGTCCGTGTTGTACTGGATGAACAGGGTGAAGATCAATGTGTAACAATCAAACTTATTGCTACATTGTGCTGAATTATCTGATGATAAATCTTAGTAACACGTTTCGCTATAAATGGTTATGTGTTTATTGATTTATGGTATTTGATGAGAGCTACGAGTACAATGCTGCCCTACAAGTGATTATTTTGTGTTTGATAATTGATATCTGCTCTTACTAGAATTTAGATCGTTCTTTCCAACGTCTTTGTGGATTTTGCTTGAATTCCCGTGCTAGGAGGCTTGCGAACGACGGCGGACTCAACGTAGCTCATTGATTAGATTTCTTGTATCTAACTTGTTTACTAGGATTCAAAGTGCCTTCGGGTGCTGCAATCTGCTTAATTTTTTATAAATTCTTCAATCTCTTCCTCCGTCAGTTCCTGGCTGCCATTTACATGCTCATTATCATCTGTTATAGCTGATGAAATATCTGAACTTGTTGGTTCTGTTGCTATGATCCTCAAGTCATTTTCTCTCATTATTGGTTGGTCATCTTGATTTTCATGCTGCACCTGTAAATATATTAGCAGCTGTCTTAGTTTCTGAGTAATGTCATTTATAATACAAATATTTTTTTCAGTGTGGACTGAATGAGTTGAAGAGATCATTTTTTATATACCTCATCAATGTCCATGTGTCCATGTTATTGAATATATCAGTTTGCCAATGGTATTGTTGAATTTTAGATCTATCATCATTAGTTATGCTTGTCGTTGCTCCATCATCATCAGCGATGATTGTCATTTCTCCATCCTGTTTTTACAAAGATATGTTTTATTTTGATACCAGTACATATTTGTATTGCTTATAAATGTAATTAAAGTGGCTCAGCTGTCTGTATCTACCTTATATGACAGCCTTGACTCTGATATTGACCAGTCAGTTTGTGGTTCAAAGATTTCATCCAGATCTTCAAGTCTCATATTCTGTTTTATTTGTTTGATAATGAGAATGGTTACCATTTATAATATAACATAACTAGTTTGATAAGCATATATAATATAGTTTTACCTCATTCCTATCATTTTCATGTATCATCTTTGTTAATGATCCTTGCATCTCTTCATGTCGTTGCACAGTTTATAATAAAGCATTAAAATTAAAGTACTGTTATGCTGAAATTACATTGCACATATGTGTGTAATTTGCATATGTCTGAATTGTAATTTTTGTATACTGGTATTATAAATTTTACCTGTGTATTCCTGTCAGTCTGATTATCTTCCTAAGAGTTTCTGATCTGTTCCATCATAAGTTCAGTGTAGCCTCCCTGCATTCAAATGATCGGTGTACTAACCTTGGCGGTTGAGGTTTATGGTTCCTCTTCGATCTGATCTCTGCCCCTTTGCCCTACTTTGCGTGTACAAAGTTGCATGAGCCGGATCTTTAAATTGTATACATATACAGTGTAATTGCATTAGCAGCAAGTACAAGTTGTACTATGTCAATGTGCAATTTCCTTATTTTTGTTCTGTAATTTATTTATAATAGGAATATAGCAAATGCATAACAGATATATTTGTAATTTTAGTTGAGGATTGCTGAGTGGTGTGGCTATGCTTGTCTTGTGCAGGAACAGCACAGCAGTCCCAACAGCAGCTTGGTGGCTGTTTTCAGTTTTGCACTAAGTTCTAGAAGCTACTGCTCTGCATCTTTGATTTTCCTAAAGAGTTGCTTGTTCGGTTTTCAGGTGTGCATCAGTAGCTTAGTTGCAATTTTCCATCTGGTCAGTTTGATAGTGTTTCTTCATGTGACTGAAATTTTAAGCATGAACAGTCCCTGCAAAGTATTGGTTGAGGAACTAGGGTGCGATTGAAATAATTGGTTGAACCCCCAAGTTCTGGACCTGCTTCTTGTGCACACTGAGCAATCAGGGCCACACCCTGCTGTTGTAGCAAGCATAAGCAGCAGGCCATCTTTGCCATCCTGAATGTCTTTTCTATGGATCTACATTCTCCTAGTCGGATCTACATTCTCCTAGTCTTTGATATGAGTTGTTATTGTTTTTTGTTGCTTTTTTAGAAAGTAGATTCAAAAGATTAGGATACTAACCTTTGCTGATGAGGTATGGATCAGTCTTCTAGTTCTTCTTCTTGAAATTTCCTATTCTTCTTTGCAATCTGATGTCTCCCCCTTTCTCCTGCTCTACATGAGCAGAGCAGAGGCTTCCCCCACGCAGATCTGTTTTTGCTTGGCTTCTCTCCCAAGTCTTTATATTACTATGTATTCATGGTTTTGGGCTTTTGTTATGGGCTGCTGCTGTTAAATGGCCCAATTTATAATTTTAGTTATATTCCTATGTATTCATGGTTTTGGGCTTCTCTTATGGGTTGTTGCGGTTAAATGGATCATTTTGTCATTTTAGTTAATGGGCCAACTTTGGTTGCATAGAAATTATAACAGATTTCCTCTACGTGGCTCTTCTTTAAAAATCCATTGTTTTAGAGGCAAGCAACAAACGTGTACTACCTTGTGCTAAAACACATGTCTTCTTCTCTGTTGAAAATCATATGTTATGCAAGCAACCAACAACAATGTGCTAGCTTGTGCTAAAATACATGGTTTTCCTCTGTTACAAATTGTGTGTTTTGCAGCCAGCAAACAACCATGTGCTACCTTTTGCTGAAACACATGGTTGTTGGTAGACAGGCTCAAAAGAATAACTTCAGATTTGGATAGAAGAACAGCTGGAGCACGAATTTGATCCATATCAGATTACAAGCCACTCCTAGCAAAACAAAGCTATGATGGCAAAAAGCTCAAGAACAAGAGCCACTCCTCTCTCTAACCCTAGTCTCCTCTCAACACCACACAGATGAGAGTGACCCTTTCAAGAATGGATGCCCAACCAGCCCCTTCACACATATATATATGCGCCCATCAAAAGACAAAAACGCCCTCACATGAAGTAGTCATCTTAAATACCCATTAAGGGGTAAATTTGTCTAAATTTTTCTTCATCGATCCAACGGACCCGGCACCTTCTCGACATCGCTTCACCTCAACGCAACCTTCAAGATGCCACCACGTGTCCACCGATCCACCACTCCCCGGTTTTGAGGCCCAAACCGGTCAAACCCGCCGCGCGATGGTTTTGAGGCCCAAACCACCAAATCGTCCATGCCTGGTTTCAAGGCCCAAACCAGCAAACCATCCTCCGATGATTTTGAGGCCGAAACCACCAAACCCCTCTGATAGTTTTGAGGACAAAACCACCAAAACGTCTGATGGTTTTGAGGACGAAACCACCAAACCCCTCCGATGTCGACGCGTGTCCGACCTCCGCCAAGCTTGACGCCTTCACCGTCTTTTTTGACTTGACCGACGCCATCTACATCACCCATGTAGATACGTATCCAGCCTCCGCCAAGTGCCACGATGCCATTGTCTTCCTCCTTGACTTGGTAAACACCATCTTCATCACCCATGTACTCTTGCACCTGTCGATGTCCCCAAGTGTCAGCCACCGCAACTGGTCACCCGACGTCCTGGTCCCTCGGTCCAAGCCTCACGTCCGTCCTTCACCGTTCACAGTCCATCGGCATGGCACGTCCCTACTTGACCTTCACCTCGCCGTCAACCACCGCCTCCAAGCTCCACACCTACGCACTACATGCCAAGAGACATGTTACACAACATAACTCAACACAACACCACCAATTATCCATTAGCGTAATCAAGCACATATATATAAAATATGACTTAACCGGGAAAGCCTCAAACCTTTCACACATGTGTCAATCATTCATCACACACACATGGGCACATCTGCACCATGTGTTCACAGTAGTCTCTTTAAGAGTGGTTCTAATGTTAAAAAAACCACAACTAATTTCTATGCTTGTCAAAGTATGTAGACACTACACACAAGAATCATATCTTTAATGGATTATTCTTTTAAAATATTTTTTGTCCAATCACATGTTTTCCCTCTCTAATATTTACCAATCAGGCGAGATTTACCTTACTTTTGTGAGAGAGCCAAATCAGCTCGCTCGATGAGGCAAGGCAGAGCCACTAGGGAATCAAGCAACTCTTTACTTTCTTGTACCCTTTTTTCATGTATATGTACATAGTACGCCAACACTTATCAGCTTCTTTAATAGGGCTTGGAGCGCCTTTGACCAAAGAAATATATCTTCACAGGCCTAAAAAGAATCTAATTTTACAATATAATAACAAAATTACTCCTTTGCAATCGCCTAAAATTTTGCTTTTCCCTCAGTCACCCGCTTCCCCACGCTCTTCCTTCTCAACTCCAGCGGGCGGTTAGGTGGCGGGTGGCCCACTCTTCTTCCTCAACTCCGGTGGGTTTAGAAGGGGGTTCGGGGAAGCCAGACCGGCTAGGCGGTGGCGACAGCGAGAGGGCGGCGGTGGAGGCGCTCGGGATAGGTCGGGGGCAAGGACATCCATGGGCGGAGCTCGACATGGATGAAGGAGGAGGGAAGGGGAAGAAGGCCACGCCACGGGTGCATTAGGGTTTCGCCAGAGCTCCGCGCGGAGCTTTGGCGAAACCCTAGCGTGTCGCGGCGGGGCGGTGGGTGGCTGCGAGACGAGGATGAGGATGAGGGCGCAGCTGCCAACGAGGTAGGCGAAGGTGGGAAGCGAGGAGGAAGAATACGCACATGGGGCATGGTGAGGCAGACGCGGTGGGGCGCGGAGGTTGATGATGACTGATAGCGTCATTCACCTGCTACCAATGCATACCCATATAATAATGCATGAAACTAGCATTTTGTGTTTGACAAAGTTTATATAAAAATATCATATATATTGAAACCAAATAAGTGTAACTTTTTTATTTTCTATTTTAAATCTTGTGTTATACGTATGGATACACTTATGAATTTAGTCAAACTTTAGATAGTTTGGCTAAATATAGAAAACTAAAATTATATTCTTTTTTCAGGAAAGAGTCGTCAGCACTTGGGTAGGACGTGATTCTTGATTAGGTCGTCCAGATTGGTCAATCCCTGCCGCCAGGCAGCGTGGCCTGAATGGCGGCCTCCTTCCACTCGTCCGCCCTCTGCTTCATCTCCATACCCTTGTCGCCGGCCATTGGCTCTAGTATCGTTGCCTCCAGAGCCTCCCGCCGCACGTCGCCGTCGACCTCCATCCCCAATCCCCACTCGGTGCACGCGTACCGACGGTTGGTCTGCTGCTCCGCGAAGAAGGGCCAGCACAGCATCGGCACGCCCGCGCTGAGGCTCTCCGTCATGGAGTTCCACCCGCTGTGTGTCAGGAACACCCCCACCGCCCTGTGCCGCAGCACCGCCTCCTGCTCGCACCAGCTCGCCAGGAGGCACCTGCCCTTGGTGGACTCCACGAACTCGGGTGGCAGCACGGCGGTGCCGCCCTTCACCAGGTCGGGCCGGATGATCCACAGGAAGTCGCAGCCGCTGCTCGCCAGCCCCCACGCGAACTCCACCAGGTCCTGGTTCGACATGGTGGTGATGCACCCGTGGTTCATGTACACCATGGACAAGGCCGCTCTGCCGTCCAGCCACCGTAGGCAGGTGTGGTCTTCCTTCCAGAGGCTGGCGCGGACCGTGCCGAGTGCGGCGGCGGCGTCGACGACGCCAGGGTCAGGGACGGCGGCGGCCAGCCACTCGAGGAGGAGACTGAGCACGCCGATGGTGTAGACAGGCGGCAGGATGGCGCGTATGGTGTCCAGCACCGTCGGGTCGAGCTCGTCAAAGGTGTTGGGGATGACGGCGGTGGTGGCGTTCGCGCGCGACACCTCGTGCATCATGAAGTCGAGCAGGATGTCGCCGCGCTGCATGGTGTAGATGAAGCTCGGGAAGTCCCTGAGCCGCATGTGCGTGCTCATCCTGCGCGCCCACCCCACCGGCGTGTCCAGGTACCCGTTCGGTAGCTGCGCTTCGTCTGCAGCATGCAGCATGTTCTACCGATCACATACAGAGTACATGATCCATGATGCACGTAACGATACCAACCTATGAGAGGTGCAAGGCCTTTGTCCATGAGGAACTGGAAGTGGCGGTAGCCCATGTAGCGGCAGGCGCTAGCCGTCTAGAAGAGCAGGCACGGCACACCAATCTCCTTGGCAGCGTCCACGCCAAAGCTCATGACGTTGTCAGCCACGATGCACATCACCGGCGGCACCCCGCCATCGCCGTCGTTGAGGCGATCGAGTAGGCTCTTGAGGTTCGGGAGGCAGGTCCTCATGGTGGAGTCACAGAGTGCGGTCGGGTCCTGCGTGGCGTCGGCGTCCGAGTGCGGCAGGCCGTCGGGGATGGTGGCGAAGCGGAAGCCCGGTGGGCCTGCGACGGCCTGGGGGCACCGGGACCGGATGAGGAGGCGGTGGTTGTACTCGGTGATTTTTTTTTAATTTTAATACCTTTTGTAAACTAATTTTAAATTTAACATTGTTTTTTTTCAAAACTAACACTTTTGGCCACGCCTATTAACATGGCGCGGCGAAAAGCCTGTGCCGCGCCATGCATAGTGGCGCGGCGAGTGGCTAATGTGGCGATGACCGGAAATGCTGACCGGTGACGCGGTAGGGCCTGCCGCATCACCAATCTTGGCGTGATAGTGCCGCACCCTGATCCGTGGCGCAGCAGAGCCAAATAAAAGCCCTGCGGCCAGTCCCGCCTGCCCGAGTAGCAAGCCCGCCACCCGCCTAGCCCTCCGTTGCTGCCTCCCTCCCTCCCTTCCCTTCCATTCCTCGGCCGCCTCCCTCCCTTCTCATCCTCGTTCAAGGTAATGACACACTTTTTATTTTTGTTTGAATGGTGGATAGGAATATTATGAATGAGAGTTAAGGTTAGAAGGAAAATTTTGTTTGGGAACTATAGTCTACGGTTTGGAGGAAGATATTAGTTTGATTTTGTCAATGTTAAGGTTAATTATTTAGTTAGAAGTATGTTTACCTTGTATATTTTTGTTGCTATAAGTGTTGGTTATATTATTTTAGTTGCAATGCAAATGATTATATTTTATATTAATTTGTGTTATTTTGATTGATGTTTAATTTAAACAATTTTATTAGATGGAAGACATGTTTCGAGAGCAGTTGTGGTGAAAACGGGGTCGTCCTAGAGAATTGTACCCCGACGAGTCTAGCAAAGATGCCTCGTCCCTCCTGAACACCCAGTCCCTAACTGTGACTGTGGTCATCCGGCCGACGTATTTAAATCAAGACATCCAGACACAGCAGCTCATTGCTTCTACACATGCAGTCGTTTTAATATAAGTAATTGTTGCCATATGTTTTTTTTTCTTCATTTATATTACTATGTTACTAGTATTTTGTTGAAATTTTGTTGTGTAGGCCCATGAGAGGTGCTTTTTCTTTCAGTGGATCGACGGTGCAGACAAGTTTGACCTCAGGTACCTCCTTTTCGATGATTGGTGGAGAGGGCGACATCCATGAGAGCACTTCGAGCGGTGGGTTCCACCTCCCCTAACCCCCTCCAATGATGGCTAAGGAGAAGCACTTAGCCACAGTTAGACGATTCGAGGAACCTCCTCTGTGCGATTGCAGAGATCGAGTTGTGATAAACACTGAGAATACGTTGGACTTTGTGTGTCCAAACAAGCATGAAGTAACTGCAAAGTGTATGTGTTGAAATGTTGAGCTATATGTGTTCATATACTAATGTCTCCTTATTTAGGTATATTCAATGGAGAAGTGTCGTTTCAAGTAGTGGTTGTATAGTCCTAAGAACCAATGGCCAGAAAAACCTCCAAAGGCAAAGCAAACGAAGAAAGAAAGGTTAATTTACAAAGCACCTTCAGTCAAGTGCGAATGTGGTGTTAAATTCAACTACGGTCTAGTCCCTTCGGAGCTTGGACTAGGCCATTATTGTGGCCATATGGTTGACTATGATGAGGTTTGTTATTTTTGTGGTAACCATGAAATCGTATTTTATTTCTTTTGCTAAGACATATATGATATAATTTTTCATTTGAACAGAGCACTAGGAAATACAGGTGGGAATGTTATGATGGTCAAGCTAAGTTCTTGGATGAACTGAAGGGGAAGGAAGTAATTGCACGGAAGAGGGGATATGGACCTGACTACGTCAACCTATGCGTTAAACATCACAATGACAAGATGCGTGAGTTTGCTAGACAGCGCGGTATTTGTAACCCGATCGATGTTGGGCTTGACAAATGGGGATTGGAGAGACGGAGACGTTAGAGGAGGAGAGAGCAAGGAAGGAGGCAAGGGAGGAGACAAGAGGACAGATGTAGGTCTTGAACGAGCATGTTGTTGCATTATGTGTCAGTGAGTGCTTGAAAGCCTTTTTTCATTGCCCGACTTTAAATATAATATAATCGCGTTGCTAACTGATTGCATTTTATACATAAAGAGATTGGATGCAACGAGGAACATGCTACAGAGGTGGCTCGTGCGAGGTACAAGGAAAAGAAGTTAGATGAGCACAAAAAGCGAGCTGGTCGTACCGTTGAATCACCGATTGTGTTGTCTGATGAAGGGGACGAGGATGAGGATGACACTGCCAGACTCAGCAAGCTCATCACTCTAGCAGAGGTAGGCTTGTAGGCGGAGGAGGCTGAGGACGACACTAGCGGACTGAGAGAGCACATCGCTCTAATAGAGGCGGGTTTGCAGGCGGAGGAGGATGACGACGCGTTCTTCACTCAGGCCGCAGAGGAAGCGGAGGCCGCTTACGATAGGTGACACGGAGGTTAGAGCAATGCAGGTGAGCCTAGCCACATCAACGAGGAGGAAGAGAACGTGTTCTTGTCTCAGGCCGTAGATGAAGCAGAGGCCGTTACTACAGGCGAAACGCAGATTTGGGCAATACAGGTGAACCTAGCCACAGCAACAGGGTTGTGGTTGAGGATTGGTACTCGGACGACGAGTTGCTTACTCAGTATATTTCTGACTAAGGGTTTTTTATTGCGCCGTCTGTTAGTTCCATGCTTTATTAATGATCAATGTAGCTAGAAATTCCATTGTGTTGTCTTATATTCCATTTGAACTATTGATGTATTGTACCCATGTATCATGTATTCGGATTACCCATGATCGATCTTAAGTGATCCCATCCGTTTGTATCATGCGTTGAGAATTTCTAAAATGAATAGAATCGAGTGAAATTATCTTAAATACGGCACCATAGCCTAGTGGTTCTGCCGCACCATAGTCCACGGCGCGGCAGTGACACGGACAGAAACCGACCAGCCTCAATTGAGCTGCTGTCGGTGCTGTAAACAACTACAAGTGCTTCCGCGATCGTGCACAAGTTGAAATGAATATGAAGCAAATAAATGGATGATAAGTTGTCACATAACATTTTCATTGGTTCATGAGTCTGCAAGTTTCGGACGACAATATTCGTTCGACATAAGTTGAACGTTATGAACTAAGTCCTAGGAATGTAAGGATCCCTCGAATGCCTCTTGAAAACCTCATCGTCCGATGGAAGAAGGAGGTCATCGTACTCCACCTCAAGAAGGGGGTACATCTGGTGCGGCGTGGGAGGGGCCATCCTGTTACAAATTGATAAACAAAGGGTTAGAGTATTCAAATTAACATTATGTAGCATTGCAAAATTTGAACTACTTGTTATGCAATATGAACACAATATGAAAGGACATGCTACCCTCGTCTTCTATGCCTGCTAGCCTTGTAACCAGATTCTTTGCAAACGGAGCAAAGATTCCTGCCATGGGTCTCATTGAAGTCTCCCCCACCATACATGTCTTCGCCATACCCTCTCAATGTCCCCCTTGAGTCGCTTCTTCTTCCTCCTACGCTTCCCTACCTTCATTAGATCCAGATGTGGCACGTAGTCATAACCATTATAAGGTGGCCACTGTGTCGGATCAAGGTATGGGTCGAAGCTCATCTCCCAAATACTAATGGTGTTTGAACAGAGATACAAGGGTGACATATATGGCAAATCCTCATAGTTGTACCCACGAACCCTATAGGCCGTGATCATATGATAGCAAGGGGCATGCATGATCTGAGGGACGTTGCAACTTCACTCTACCTTTTCAAGATCAACTCGGTAGTTTCGTCTACCATAACGTTCGCCGCCCAAGCTTGTGGCACCCTTGCCCTGTACGCTAAAGATATGGCAGCGGGGTCCATATGGCTCGGCGGTGTGCTGCTAGGCCAATTCCTTGGCCTCCTTCAAATGATTAGCTCCAGCCTTTCCAAAACACCCCTACTTAGCTATATTCCTCTGCGTAAGTTCCCACCTCTTCAAAAATTTTCGTTGCACTTATGAAAGGAAAACTCAACAATTCCAGACACAGGCAACGATCGAACTACGGTGAATACACGGTTGAAGGACTCCGAGGAGTTAGTGGTCATGATGCCATACCTGAAACCCCCCTCATCATATGCTAACGCCCACTGAGCCTTCTATTCCATCTACGCCTCTAACTAGGCCGTTCCTGCTTCATTTACCATCTTGTCTAGTTCTCTCTTTGTCTCCTTGAACTGGTGCTCTGTACATACACAACATAGAGCCTTTACCTTGTCACATACCTCTTGCTTCCGCTGACGCCACTAAAAATTAGCGGCAAAGTGTCTCATGCACCATCTATGCACTAGAGGTGGGAACCCATCTATATGCTCAACTACAGCATTAAGAAGCCCTAGGTGACGGTCCGATTTCAAACATATAGTGCGAGATGGGCCAAGCACTTGTACACATAGAAGCTGCATGAACCATGACCATGATTCATTGTTCTCTCTCTCTGCCAAAGCAAAAGCCATGTGTACTATCTGGTCCTCAGGATCAACAGTAGCAGCCATCATCAAGGTGCCCCTGTACTTTCTTATCAGAAAAGTGTCATCAATAAGTACGACTGACCGACAAAACTAGAATACATGTTCCGTTTACGTGAACGACCAGAACACACGATAGAGGACATGCCTCAACAGGTACTAAAAACACATCCCTCCAGTGTCCACGAACCATTTCAAGCCAGGGTTGTAGTAATGCATTGCACATAAGATGCGGGGCACCCTATTGTACCCTTCCTCCCAACTACCCCATCGAATCGCCAATGCAATTTGCTTAGCACGCCAAGCCTTTTCATACTTCACATCATACTTAACGAATCCAGATATGGACTGTTGTAAAGAAGACACTGAAATGTCGTTATTGTCATCATCGAGCCCCAATATACGATGAGCAAGGTAACGTGCAGTGAGCTGCTGATGATTTTCCTTCCCCCTATTTGATAGGCAAGTGTGGGGTTCGACAACTTTACTTGTCCTCCATTTGCCATCACTCTATCTCTTTCATGCATTTAACCTCCACATACAACCATTTTTGCATATCACATGGTACCTCAACTCCTGGTCCGAATGAGTGACGGTGTACGACCTATGGTGGTACATAGCATAGTCCTGAAGGAAGAGCTTCATCTCTGACATTGTATTGAATATCATCCCCTTCCTAAGGGTTTCTTTCTCATGGTCATACAATGATTTTCTACACATCTGGAGACCAGTGTCACAAATTGTCATATCCGTCATGCTGACTTCCCTATAGTTCGGAACGCCCCTGAAAGGTACGTTCATTGACCTTAGTTGCTCAAGCTCAGTCGCTGTGTAAGGTGGTGGTGGAACATACTGCTGCGCTTAGCTAATTCTAGCCCATGAATCATAGGAGGTATCATCTGCTACTAAATCTATGACTAGTCTACCCTGAGCCTAGATACCATGCAAAACCTCAGTTGGTACTGGTAATGGCATAGTATGAACTGGTACTGGCATGGCATCAACCGGTATTGGCATAGCATCTGTACCTCCTTGGTCATCATCTGAATCGTCTGAATCACTGCTAACTACATCACCGATCGTATCCTCCTCCTCCTGCTCCTCCTCTTCCCGTTTGAACTCATTCACATCGAATTCATTGCTTATACAGCCTACTTCAGTTGAATGAAACTGCTCCTGCGTCAATTGATCGTCCAAATCCATATTATCCTGAGTTGCTTCCCATTCGACCCCTAATTCTTGTTCATTGCCTCCAACGCCATCAATGGATGGGCCGTCCTGAACACCCTGCATCCTATACACATTCTCCACCACCACCTCAGCCATGGGCATATTGAAACCTTGGAGCACCCTAGTGTAGCGGGACCAGTGAGTAGGGTCGCGCAAGGGCATGAGGACATAGAGTGCCCTAGTCTTCCCAGTATCAAACCTCCCCTTTAGTGTGAAATCACCGTCAAACTTTGCATTCAAACGGACACAAAGGTCGTTGAAGCTAGGAGGTTCATCAAACCATTCCAATTCTTCTTCCATATCCTCAAATATACCATCTTCTCACCTAACACTTCCTCCATATAAAACTCTAACACAACAATCCATCTGCAAAAGCATTTCAAGAAACTTCATCAAGTCGTTGAAATCGTCGGACGTAATGTCCATAGTAATATTAATACATATTCTAACTATAAATATACTAACTAATCTAATATTAACATCTATACAAGGCTAACTATAACAACTAATTAGACTAAATCCAATGTATAACTAGACTCACTAACTGTACTAACTAAACTACCTAACTTTACTATTTATACTAACTTACTATATTACCTATACTAACTAAACTAACTAACTTTACTAACTATACTTTACTAATTATACTAACTTTATTTATTTTACTAACTTACTATACTAACAATGTCAATTCAATCAACAAATACACTAGGGGAGTACCTCGTGGCAGCAGCGCTCGTCCTCGCGGTGGTGGCACGCTAGACCGGGCCAGGAGGCGCGGGCGCTGGCCTCGGCAGGCGCGGCGGGCAGCCACCGTGCGTGGTCGGAGGGAGTGGTGCGCCGGCGTGGGGGTGCGGCGGCCACAGCGGGTGGCCGACGACCGTGGCATGTCGGCGTTCGTGGCGCGGCGGCTGGTCTACTCGACGGCGGGCAGATGGGCTTGCTGCTCAGGCAAGCGGGACTGGCCGTGGGGCTTTTATTCGGCTCTACCACGCCATGGATCAGGGCACGGCACTGCCGCGCCAAGATCAGTGGCGCGGTAGGCCCTGTCACGTCACCGGTCAGCATTTACAGTCGTCGCCACGTCAGCCACCCGCCGCGCCACCATGCATGGCGCGGCACAGGCTTTTCGCCACCCCATGACAGTAGGCGCGGCCAAAAGTGTTAGTTAAAAAAACAGTATTAAATTAAATTAGTTTACAAAAAGTGTTAAAATTAAAAAAAATCTAGGATGCGAGGGGTTCAGGATGTGCTCTGCAGGCCAAATGACTGGGTGTGGCGAGGGTAATGCAGAAAAAGCTCGTGGCCTCGTGATCGAGGCCAGCAATGAACAACTGCCATATCTCTCTTGGAAGGTAAAATCTGAAATTAAATGTTGTCATATATATCATCTCCCTTGCTAGCTCGTAGTATCTGAAATTAACAGCTGCCATATTGGTAGCTAAAACTTATACTGTACTCCCTCTATCCTGTAATATAATGCATTCTAGCATTCAAAATTTATTCTCAAATATAATGCATTCTATAGGATAAAAATCAATTTTTTTATTAAATACTTTCTATTTATCATCCAATCACCATTAATTATGTCGATGATAAGATTAGGAAATAAAATGAGGATATATGCGTCTTTTTTGTTCTCTCTTAATTTATCTTAAAATTTCTAGAATACACTATATTATAGGATGGAGAGAGTACTAACAAAACACACCACACCAAGTTTACTTAAACGAGGCCAGTAATGAACAGCTGCCATATCTCTTTTGGCAGGTAAAATCTGAAATTAAATGTTGTCATATATCGTCTCCTTTGCTGGCTCGTGATATCTGAAATTAACAACTACCACATTGATAGCTAAAACTTATGATATACTTCGTACTAATAAAACACACCACACCAAGTTTACTCGTGGCCTCGAGATCGAGGCCAGCAATGAACAACTATCGTATCTCTCTTGGCAGGTAAAATCTAAAATTAAATTTGTCATATATATATATATATATATATATATATATCACCATGGCTCGTGATATCTGGAATTAATGGCTGCCATATTGCTACCTGAAACTTACTATACTAACAATACACATCAGGTTCATATTGTAGCCACATAGGACATATTTGGTTTCCTAGCTATCCCCTATCCAGGCTCCATTAAGCCAATTTGAGTATGTTTGGTTGGCTGAAGAGGCCTTTTAACCAGGTCCCAGAAGGCCACTGGCACTTAGCCTGGCTAGGTGGAAACGAAGCAAGCGAGCGTTCTCGCTAAGCTAGGCTGCGTCTAGCTTTTGGGAAGACATGAATTTGTCGAGGCATGTATATGGTTGAATTATTCATAGCAGGTCCGAAAGCTTTTGGGATGCGAAAGCTTTACTGCTGTAGTTGTTGTGAATAAGTGCTATGTTCGCTTGATTGATAAGTCATGACTGAAAGTAGGGATGAAAACGGTACGGATATTTTCTGACCGTATTCGAAACCGAATCCGTTTAGAGGGGTTGAGATCTGTCCGTATCCGAGTCCGAATATCCAACATCCGATACCGTATCCGTATCCGTATCCGAATACTCAAATCGCATA
This sequence comes from Miscanthus floridulus, assembly GCF_019320115.1. NCBI lineage: Eukaryota > Viridiplantae > Streptophyta > Magnoliopsida > Poales > Poaceae > Miscanthus > Miscanthus floridulus. The sequence goes on along the minus strand of NC_089587.1, from coordinate 176,191,702 downwards.
TTTATGATGTCGATATCCAATCGTATCCTATCCGACATAGTTGACACTATCCGTATTCGAATCCGAATCCGGACAGAAATATGAAAACAAATGTAATATTGGTGATATCCGTCCATATCCGATCCATTTTCATCCCTAGCTGAAAGTACTATTGGCATTTTTACTAGCTTCTTATATAGCTTCAAAGTAGTATAACACATCCCAGATAGCCAATGGTAAGGGTTATATATAGCTCATCCACTGAAATTGTTTTATTTAGGAAATTTGTCTTCATGCTTAAAATATTTTTATTTATTTGAAGCAACATTTTCTCGTGAAGCAGATGTGTATCTTTTAAAAGTTATGTGTTATGAAACAAATCACACATATTTCTAGATTCTCGTAGCACAGAAAGCAAGAGAATCGAAAGAGAATCGGTGTGAAACCACCCTCCACCCGATTCTATAACCTAGCTAAGGGCATGTTTGTTTCCCCGATGCCGTATCGCGCGTTCGTGTTTGAGCAAACGCGGCTTGGAGACCACGTTTTGGAAATCGTGGGGTCTAGTTCATTTCTTCGGACTCCACACCACGGGCGACTGCGAGTCGCGCATCTGTCGCGGGGCGTTCGGTGGATTTAAGCACAATTCATGAGAAATGTTTCTCGGCTAAAACGTTTGGCCTGTAACCCGTTTGTTGCCCTTCCAGGTGATTCTTGAAAGAATTGGAAACGATTAAACTTTAGCCAAATGGCCCCACAAAACCGAATAGGAATATAGGACAAGAATGGGTAAGCCTCACAAGTTGCAAACATGAGAATGGCACAGCGTAGAGCAAGGCCAATATATATTACAAACCAGTCCAAAAGAATGGGCCCTCTAGCCAGTGATCGTTAGCTATTGCATTCTCAACAATGTGCAGCCCATTAAGGCAGGGTCCACTAGGAAATAAAAAAAAACATCCAGTACCCAACTTCTGCGGTCCGTCACCCAGGCCCCAACGTCAGCGCTTCTTCTCCCCTCTGTCTCGTAGCATCCGCATCTTCTTCTCCGCTCCTTCTCGCGGCGCTCGCTCTCTTCGCCCTCAATCTTCCAAGGTCGCCCCATGCCCCTCACCGGACACCCGAATCGAGCACCCTCTGCCCGGATGGACCCTTGGTTACATCAGATTTGAAGCCCCTAACAGCTTCCTCCTTGAGTCCTTCGGGCACCAAACAGCTACCTCGCGGGCGGCACGAACGGCCGAGATGGCGACCTCGTGACCCACGCGGACGACCAAGATAGTCGAGACTGGGGCGACATCGTGTGTGGCTTGCATGGATAACTGAGGCCTGAGGTGGCGAGCTGATGGACTACACAGCCAGCCGCCCGGTGACCTCCAAGGCGCATGGAGTTGCTGGTGCGATGAGCAACTGGCGAGCTCCCCATGGCGCAAGGCTATCGCCGACCCCAAGCACAGCTCCTCGCCATGGTCACGGCTGCCACAGGTGCGAGAGGCAAGGGAGGGAGAACGAGGAGAGAGAGAAAACATTTGTTTATTCCTTATGGCTAATCCATAGAACTATGGATAGTTATGGACTATCTTCGTAATGTTGCAGCTAGGTGATAGATAATATTTTAATGCATATAGACTACTTTTGGTACTAGTAGAGATATAGTGACACAGATGCAGCACCCGAGGTCCGAGCCTAGGACACTAGCTAGGTACAATACTAGTATCCAGCGCCGATCTTGCGAGATGCACCACCAGGGCGAGGAGCCTTGGCGTCGTTGCTGACGAAGGCAACAGCGGGCGACGGGGACGAGGTGACCGCATCCACGGCCATCCCGGGGCTGGCAACGCAGCACCGAATGCCGTCGCAGCAGTCAAAGCGGCAGCAGGGGGTCGGCAGGACCTGGCCCTCAGCCGCGCCGAGCACCAGGAGCGCCATCGCGAGGGCGGCGATGATCTTGCAGCACATGGCGTGTGGGATCGTCTGGTGGCTGCCTTCCTTTAGTTGGTTGTAGTTTTGCGAGATGGGACCCGTCAACCGGCTGCTTTTCTAGATGCGTGTGGTGTGTTCCGTTCTTGGGCACTCCTATTTGTAGGCTGCGAGGGGTTCATGATGTGCACTGCAGGCCAAATGACAGGGTGTGGCGAGGGTAATGCAGAAAAAGCTCATGGCCTCGTGATCGTGGCTAGCAATGAACAGCTGCCATATCTCTCTTGGCAGGTAAAATCTGAAATTAAACATTGTCATATATATCATCTCCCTTGCTGGCTCATATTATCTGAAATTATCAGCTGCCATATTGGTAACTAAAACTTATATTGTACTCCCTCTATCATGTAATATAGTGTATTCTAGCATTCAAAATTTATTCTCAAATATAATGCATTCTATAGGATAAAAATCAATTTTGTATTAAATACTTTCTATTAATCATCCAATCACCATTAATTATGTCGATGATAAGATTAGGAAATAAAATGAGGATAAATGCGTCTTTTATGTTCTCTCTTAATTTATCATAAAATTTCTAGAATACACTATATTATAGGATGGAGAGAGTACTAACAAAACACACCACACCAAGTTTACTTGAACGAGGCCAGTAATGAACAGCTGCCGTATCTCTTTTGGCAGGTAAAATCTAAAATTAAATGTTGTCATATATCGTCTCCTTTGCTGGCTCGTGATATCTGAAATTAACAACTACCACATTGATAGCTAAAACTTATACTATACTCCATACTAACAAAACACACCACACCAAGTTTACTCATGGCCTCGAGATCGAGGCCAGCAATGAACAGCTATCGTATCTCTCTTGGCAGGTAAAATCTGAAATTAAATTTGTCATATATATATCACCATGGCTCGTGATATCTGGAATTATTGGTTGCCATATTGCTACCTGAAACTTACTATACTAACAAAACACATCAGGTTCATATTGTAGCCACATAGGACATGTTTGGTTTCCTGGCCCCTGTTCAGGCTCCATTAAGCCAATTTGAGTATGTTTGGTTGGCTGAAGAGGCCTCTTAACCAGGTCCTAGAAAGCCACTGACAGGCACTTATCCTAGCTAGGCAGAAATGAAGCGAGCGAGCGTTCTCGCTTAGCTAGGCTACGTCTAGCTTTTGGGAAGACATGAATTTGTCGAGGCATGTAAATGGTTGAATTATTCATAGCAGGTCCGAAAGCTTTTGGGATGCAAAAGCTTTACTGCTGTAGTTGTTGTGAATAAGTGCCTTGTTCGCTTGATTGATAAGCCCTGGCTGAAAGTGTTGTTGGTTGATTTGTTATGAGAGAAAAATAATGTTCGTTGGCTGACAAATTATGGCTTATAAGCCAAGCAAACAGGGTGAAGATCAATGTGTAACAATCAAACTTATTGCTACATTGTGCTGATTTATCATATGATGATTCTTAGTAATACGTTTCACTACAAATGGTTATGTGTTTATTGATTTATGGTATTTGATGAGAGCTACGAGTACAATGCTGCCCTACTAGTGATTATTTTGTGTTTGATAATTGATATCTGCTCTTACTAGAATTTAGATTGTTCTTTCCAACGTATTTGTGGATTTTGCTTGAATTCCCGTGCTAGGAGGCTTGTGAATGACGGCGGACTCAACGTAGCTCATTGATTAGATTCCTTGTATCTAACTTGTTTACTCGGATTCAAAGTGCCTTCAGATGCTGCAACCTGCTCATTTTTTATGAATTCTTCAATCTCTTCCTCCGTCAGTTCCTGGCTGCCATTTACATGCTCATTATCATTTGTTATAGCTGATGTAATATCTGAACTTGTTGGTTCTGTTGCTATGATCCTCAAGTCATTTTCTCCCATTGTTGGTTGATCATCTTGATTTTCATGCTGCACCTGTAAATATATTAGCAGCAGTCTTAGTTTCTGAGTAATGTCATTTATAATACAAATATTTTTATTTCAGTGTGGACTGAAATAGTTGAAGAGATCATTTTTATGTACCTCATCAATGTCCATGTTATTGAATACATCAGTTTGCTAATGGTATTGTTGAATTTTAGATCTATCATCATCAGCTATGCTTGTCGTTGCTCCATCATCATCAGCGATGATTGTCATTTCTCCATCCTGTTTTTGCAAAGATAAGTTTTACTTTGATACCAATACATATTTGTATTGCTTATAAATGTAATTAAAGTGGCTCAGCTGTCTGTATCTACCTCATATGACAGTCTTGACTCTGATATTGACTAGTCAGTTTGTGGTTCAAAGATTCCATCTAGATCTTCAAGACTTATATTTTGTTTTATTTGTTTGACAATGAGAATGGTTACCATTTATAATATAACACAACAAGTTTGATAAGCATATATAATATAGTTTTACCTCATTCCTGTCATTTCTAAGTATTATCTTTGTTAATGATCCTTGCATCTCTTCATGTCGCTGCACAGTTTATAATGAAACATTAAAATTAAAGTACTGTTATGCTGAAATTACATTGCACATATGTGTGTAATTTGCATATGTCTGAATTATAATTTTTGTATACCGGTATTATAAATTTTACCTGCGTATTCCTGTCAGTATGATTATCTTCCTGAGAGTTCCTGATCTGTTCCATCATAAGTTTAGTGTAGTCTCCCTGCTTTAAAATATATTTTCGTCGAAAAACAACCTTCTTATGTTGGCATTTTTTTTATTCTAAGCAATGATTTTGCTCACCTTTTTGTATCTGTAGATATTTTAAAGGTCACTGCAACAATTTGTGCCTGCAAATATTTGGTAAAGAGCTGACTGCACTTCCTTAATGGCTTCTTGTGAGTTCACTGATGTAGGATAATCATCACATCTACTTATTGTGACATACATATTATTCTGCTTTATAAAAAAGCAAGTAGCTGAGTACTTATATAGCTTTCTATTAGATTCTTCTTCTTTTCATTGCATCATTGAATTGTGTTTCTTACCTCAAGTAGTTGATCAAACTTGACTGGTGCTTGTATTAGTTGCATAAGGGAAGCAATTGAAACCTACAAGAAAATGAAGAAGCCATTAGTTCTCATTTTTTTATTGTTTGTGTCAACTGTTTTGAATTAGAAGTAATTTTACATCATTGTTGCTTTCTTCTTGGCGAATCATTTCCTCATAATTCTAAATCTGATATTGTGCCTCTGACATTTCCTGCTGCCTTGTTCTTTTTTCTAGATTCATGTTCTGTTATAACATCGAGATTTCATGTTTTGACAGTTAGAAGGTTTCTCATCATTACATATTTCATGCATCTAACACAAACAAGGAGATTGGATTCAAATGATCGGTGTACTAACCTTGGCTGTTGAGGTTTGTCGTTCCTCTTTGATCTGATCTCTACCCCTTTGCCCTGCTTTGCGTGTACAAAGTTGCTTGAGCCAGATCTTTAAATTGTATACATGTACAGTATAATTGCATTAGCAGCAAGTACAAGTTGCACTATGTCAAATGTGCAATTTCCTTATTTTTGTTCTGTAATTTATTTATAATAGGAATATAGTAAATGCATAACAGATATATTTGTAATTTTAGTTGAGGATTGCTGAGTGGTGTGGCTATGCTTGTCTTGTGCAGGAACAACACAGCAGTCCCAGCAGCTGCTTGGCGGCTGTTTTCAGTTTTGCACTAAGTTCTAGAAGCTACTGCTCTGCATCTTTGATTTTCCTAAGGAGTTGCTTGTTCGGTTTTCAGGTGTGCACCAGTAGCTTAGTTGCAATTTTCCATCTCGGTCAGTTTGATAGTGTTTCATCAGGTGACTGAAATTTTTAGCATGAATAGTCCTGCTAAGTATTGGTTGAGGAACTAGGGTGTGATCGAAATGATTGGTTGAACCCCCAAGTGCTAGACCTGCTTCTTGTGCACACTGAGCAACCAGGGCCACACCCTGCTGTTGTAGCAAGCACAAGCAGCAGGCCATCTTTGCCATCCTAAATGTCTTTTCTATGGATCTACATTCTCCTAGTCTTTGATCTGAGTTGTTATTGTTTTTGTTGCTTTTTCAGAAAGTAGATTCAAAAGATTAGGATACTAACCTTTGTTGATGAGGTATGGATCAGTCTTCTAGTTCTTCTTCTTGAAATTTCCTATTCTTCTTTGCAATCTGATGTCTACCCCTTTCCCCTGCTCTGCGTGAGCAGAGCAGAGGCTTCCCCCACGCAGATCTGTTTTTGCTTGGCTTCTCTCCCAAGTCTTTATATTACTATGTATTCATGGTTTTGGGCTTTTATTATGGGCTGCTGCTGTTAAATGGCCTAATTTGTAATTTTAGTTATATTCCTATGTATTCATGGTTTTGGGCTTCTCTTATGGGTTGCTGCTGTTAAATGGGTCATTTGTCATTTTAGTTAATGGGTCAACTTTGGTTGCACAGAAATTATAACAGATTTTCTCTATGTGGACCTTCTTTAAAAATCCATTATTTTAGAGGCAGGCAACAAACGTGTGCTACCTTGTTCTAAAACACATGGCTTCTTCTCTGTTGGAAATCATGTGTTATGCAAGCAACCAACAACCATGTGCTAGCTTGTGCTAAAACACATGGTTTTCCTCTGTTACAAATTGTGTGTTTTGCAGCCAGCAAACAACCATGTGTTACCTTTTGCTAAAACACATGGTTGTTGGGTAGACAGACTCAAAAGAATAACTTCAGATTTGGATAGAAGAACAGCTAGAGCACGAATTTGATCCATATTAGATTACAAGCCACTCCTAGCAAAACAAAGCTATGATGGCAAAAAGCTCAAGAACAAGAGCCACTCCTCTCTCTAACCCTAGTCTCCTCTCAACACCACACACATGAGAGTGACGCTTTCAAGAATGGATGCCCAACCAGCCCCTTCACATATATATATATAGGCACCCATCAAAAGACAAAAACAACCTCACATGAAGTAGTCATCTTAAATGCCCATTTAGGGGTAAATTCGTCTAAATTTTCTTCATCGATCCAACGGACCCGGCACCTTCTCGACATCGCTTTGCCTCGACGCAACCTTCGAGATGCCACCACGTGTCCGCCGATCCACCACTCCCCGGTTTTGAGGCCCAAACCGATCAAACCCGTTGTCGATGGTTTTGAGGCCTATACCACCAAACCGTCCACGCCTGGTTTCGAGGCCCAAACCAGCAAACCATCCTCTGATGATTTTGAGGCCAAAACCACCAAACCCCTCTGATAGTGTTGAGGACGAAACCACCAAAATGTCTGATGGTTTTGAGGATGAAACCACCAAACCCGTCCGATGTCGACACGTGTCCGACCTCCGCCAAGCTTGAAGCCTTCACCTTCTTTTTTGACTTGACCGACGCTGTCTACATCACCCATGTAGATACGTATCCAGCCTCCGCCAAGTGCCACGATGCCATTGTCTTCCTCCTTGACTTGGTCAACACCATCTTCATCACCCATGTACTCTTGCAGCTGTCGATGTCCCCAAGTGTCAGCCACCGTGACTAGTCACCTGGCATCCTAGTCTCTCGGTCCAAGCCTCACGTCTGTCCTTCACCGCTCATAGCCCATCGACACGGTACATCCCTACTTGACCTTCACCTCGCCGTCAACCACCGCCTCCAAGCTCCACACCTACGCACTACAGGGCAAGAGACATGTTGCACAACATAACTCAACACAACACCTCCAGTTATCCATTAGCGTAATCAAGCATATATATATATATATATATATATATAATATGACTTAACCGAGAAAGCCTCAAACCTTTCACACATGTGTCAATCATTCATCACACACACATGGGCACATCTGCACCATGTGTTCATAGTAGTCTCTTTAAGAGTAGTTCTAATGTTAAAAAACCACAACTAATTTCTATGCTTGTCAAAGTATGTAGACACTACACACAAGAATCATATCTTTAATGGATTATTCTTTTAAAATATTTTTTTTCCAATCACATGTTTTCCCTCTCTAATATTTACCAATCAGGAGAGATTTACCTTACTTTTGTGAGAGAGCCAAATCAGCTCGCTCGATGAGGCAAGGCAGAGTCACTAGGGAATCAAGCAACTCTTTACTTTCTTGTACCCTTTTTTCATGTATATGTACATAGTACGCCAACACTTATCAGCTTCTTTAATAGGGCTTAGAGCGCCTTTGACCAAAGAAATCTATCTTCACAGGCCTAAAAAGAATCTAATTTTACAATATAATAACAAAATTACTCCTTTGCAATCGCCTAAAATTTTGCTTTTCCCTCAGTCACCCGCTTCTCCACGCTCTTCCTTCTCAACTCTAGCGGGCGGTTAGGTGGCAGGTGGCCCACTCTTCTTCCTCAACTCCGGTGGGTTTAGAAGGGGGTTCGGGGAAGCCAGACCGGCTAGGTGGTGGCGACGATGAGAGGGCGGCGGTGGAGGCGCTCGGGATAGGTCGGGGCAAGGACGTCCATGGGCAGAGCTCGGTGTGGATGAAGGAGGAGGGAAGGGGAAGAAGGCCGCGCCACGGGCGCATTAGGTTTTCACGAGAGCTCTGTGTCGCGGCAGGGCGGTGGGCGGCGGTGAGATGAGGATGAGGATGAGGGCGCAGCTACCAACGAGGCAGGCAGAGGTGGGAAGCGAGGAGGAAGAAGATGCAGGTGGGGTGCGGTGAGGCACACTCGGGTGTGGCGTAGCGGTTGAAGATGACTGACAGCGTCATTCACCTGCTGCCAATGCATACCCATATAAGAATGCATGAAACTAGCATTTTGTGTTTGACAAAGTTTATATAAAAATATCATATATATTGAAAACAAATAAGTGTAACTTTTTTTATTTTCTATTTTAAATCTTGTGTTATATGTATGGATACACTTATGAATTGAGTCAAACTTTAGATAGTTTGGCTAAATATAGAAAACTGAAATTATATTCTTTTTTCAGGAAAGAGCCGTCAGCACTTGGGTAGGACGTGATTCTTAATTAGGTCGTCCAGATTGGTCAATCCCTGCCGCCAGGCTGCGTGGGCCGAATGGCGGCCTCCTTCCACTCGTTCGCCCTCTACTTCGTCTCCCTGCCCTTGTCGATGGCCATTGCCTCTCGTATCGTTGCCTCCAGAGCCTCCCGCTGCACGTCGCCGTCGACCTCCATCCCCAATCCCCACTCGGTGCATGCGTACCGACGATTGGGCTATTGCTCCACAAAGAAGGGCTAGCACAGCATCGGCACGCCCGCGCTGAGGCTCTCCGTCATGGAGTTCCACCCGCTGTGCATCAGGAACACCCCCACCACCCCATGCCACAGCACCGGCTCCTGCTCGCACCAGCTCGCTAGGCGGCACCTGCCCTTGGTGGACTCCACGAACTCGGGTGGCAGCATGGCGGTGTCGCCCTTCACCAGGTCGGGCCGAATGATCCACAGGAAGTCGCAGCCGCTGCTCGCCAGCCCCCACGCAAACTCCACCAGGTCCTGGTTCGACATGGTGGTGATGCACCCATAGTTCACGTACACCACGGACCAGGCCACCCTACCGTCCAGCCACCATAGGTTGGTGTGGTCTTCCTTCTAGAGGTAAGCGCGGACCGTGTCGAGCATGGCGGTGGCATCGACGACGCCAGGGTCAGGGATGGTGGTAGCCAGCCGCTCGAGGAGGAGACTGAGCGTGCCGATGGTGTAGATGGGGGGTAGGATGGCGCATATGGTGTCTAGCCCCGTCGGGTCAAGCTCGTCAAAGGTGTTGAGGATGACAGCGGTGGCGGTGTTTGCGCGTGACCTCGTGCATCATGAAGTCGAGCAGGATGTCACCGCGCTGCATGGTTTAGATGAAGCTCAGGAAGTCCCTGAGCTGCATGTGTGTTGGGGTTTAGTCCCACATCATGTAGCAATGGTGGGGGAGCACAACATATAAGGCAGAAGAAGCCCCCACCTATCAGGCTAGTCTTTTGGGTTGAGTAAGGCCCAAAGGCATTATATGTTGTTGCTCTAGTGGACCTGGGACCTGTGGGAGCGCAGGCTCGTGGTAACGAGCCGGGCCGGCTGTAAGCCAGCTCTAAGACCATGAACTCGGTGGTCACCACCGGTTCCAACAACTGGTATCAAAGCCCATGGTCAGAAAAGCTAAACCCGATAAAAAAATCTCGAGCATCACATATGGCGGGGGCACCCCGATGTGTGACTAAGGGGGAGATTGTTGGGGTTCAGTCCCACATCGTGTAGTGATGGTGGGGGAGCACAACATATAAGGATGAAGAAGCCCCCACCTATCAGGCTAGTCTTTTGGGTTGAGTAAGGCCCAAAGGCCTTATATATTGTAGCTCCGATGGACCTAGGACCTGTGGGAGCGCAGGCTTGTGGTAACGAGCCAGGCCAGCTGTAAGCCAGCTCCAAGATCGTGAACTCGGTGGTCACCACCGGTTCCAACAATTGGTATCTGAGCCCATGGTTAGAAAAGCTAAACCCGATAAAAAAATCTCGAGCATCACATATGGCGGGGGCACCTCGATGTGTGACTAAGGTGGAGATTATTGGGGTTTAGTCCCACATCATATAGTGATGGTGGGGGAGCACAACATATAAGGCGAAAGAAGCCCCCACCGATCACATATGGAGTACAAGATCCATGATGCATTCATCACTAGAGGGCACAACACGTAACGATACCAACCTATGAGAGGCGCAAGGCCTTCGTCCGTGAGGAACTAGAAGTGGTGATAGCCCATGTAGCGACAGGCGCTGGCTATCTAGAAGAGCAGGCACGGCAAGCCAATCTCCTTGGCAGCGTCAACGCCAAAGCTCATGACGTTGTCGGCCACGACGCACGTCACCGGCGGCACCCTGCCATCGCCATCGTTGAGGCGATCGAGCAGGCTCTTGAGGTTCGGGAGGCAGGTCCTCATGGTGGAGTCACAGAGTACGGTTGGGTCCTGCGTGGCATCGGTGTTCAAGTGTGGCAGGCCGTCAGGGATGGTGGCGAAGCAGAAGCCCGGTGGGCCCATGACGGCTTGGGGGCACCAGGACTGGATGAGGAGGCGGTGGTTGTACTCGGTGAATTTTTTTGTATTAATACTTTTTATAAACTAATTTTAAATCTAACATTGTTTTTTTTTCAAAACTAACACTTTTGGCCACGCCTATTGTCATGGCGCGGCGAATAGCCTGTGTCGCGCCATGCATGGTGGCACGACGGGTGGCTGACGTGGCGACGACCGGAAATGCTGACCGGTGACACGGAAGGGCCTGCCGCGCCACCAATCTTGGCGTGGCAGTGCCGCACCCTGATCCGTGGCACGGTAGAGCCGAATAAAAGCCCCGCGGCCAGTCCCGCCTGCCCGAGCAGCAAGCCCATCACCCGCCCAGCCCTCCGTTGCCGCCTCCCTCCCTCTCTTCCCTTCCATTCTCGAGCTGTGATAAACCTTAGGAATACGTTGGAGTTTGTGTGTCCAAACAAGCATGAAGTAAGTGCAAAGTGTATGTGTTGAAATGTTGAGCTATATGTGTTCATGTACTAATGTCACCTTATTTAGGTGTATTCAATGGATAAGTGTCATTTCAAGAAGTGGTTGTATGGTCCTAATAACCAATGGCTAGAAGAACCTCCAAAGGCAAAGCAAAAGAAGAAAGAAAGGTTAATTTACAAAGCCCCTCCAGTCAAGTGCGAATGTGGTGTTAAATTCAACTACGGTCTAGTCCCTTTGGAGCTTGGAATAGGCCATTATTGCGGCCATATGGTTGACTATGATGAGATTGGTTATTTTTGTGGTAACCATGAAATCGTATTTTGTTTCTTTTGCTAAGACATATATGATATAATTTTTTGTTTGAATAGAGCACTAAGAAATATAGGTGGGAATGTTATGATGGTCAAGCTAAGTTCTTGGATGAACTAAAGGGGAAGCAAGTAATTGCATGGAAGAGGGGATATGGACCTAACTACGTCAACATATTCGTTAAACATCACAAAGACAAGATGCGTGAGTTTGCTAGACAGTGCGGTATTTGTAACATGATCGATGTTGGGGTTGACAAATGGGGATTGGAGAGACGGATGACGTTAGAGGAGGAGAGGGCAAGGAAGGAGGCAAGGGAGGAGACAAGAGTACAGATGTAGGTCTTGAATGAGCATGTTGTTGCATTATGTGCTAGTGAGTGCTTGAAAGCCTTTTTTGTTCCCTGATTTTAAATGTAATATAATCGCGTTGCTAACTGATTGCATTTTATACATAAAGGGATTCGATGCAACGAGGAACTTGCTACAGAGGTGGCTCATGCAAGGTACGAGGAAAAGAAGTTAGATGAGCATAGAAAGTGAGTTGGTCGCACCATTGAATCACCAATTGTATTGTCTGATGAGGGGGATGAGGATGAGGATGACGCTGCCAGACTCAGCAAGCTCGTCGCTCTAGCATAGGCGGGCTTGTAGGTGGAGGAGGCTGAGGACGACACTGGCAGACTGAGAGAGCTCATCGCTCTAATAGAGGTGGGCTTGCAGGCAGAGGAGGATGATGATGCGTTCTTCACTCAGGCCGTAGAGGCCGTAGATGAAGCGAAGGCCGCTTACGATAGGTGACACGGAGGTCTGAGCAATGCAGGTGAGCCTAGCCACATGAACGAGGAGGAAGAGAACCCATTCTTGTCTCAGGCCACAGATGAAGCGGAGGCCGCTTACTACAGGCAAAAGGTAGATCAGGGCAATACAGGTGAACCTAGCCACAGCTATAGGGTTGTGGTTGAGGATTGGTACTCAAACGATGAGTTGCTTACTAAGTATATTTTTTACTAAGGGTTTTTGATTGCGCCGTTTATTAGTTCCATGCTTTATTAATGATCAATGTAGCTATGTACTAGAAATTTTATTGTGTTGTCTTATATTCCATTTGAACTATTGATGTATTGTACCCATGTATCATGTACTCGGATTACCCATGGTCGATCTTAAGTGATCCCATCCGTTTGTATCATGCGTTGAGAATTTCTAAAATGAACATAATCAAGTGAAATTATCTCGAATACAGCACCATAGCCCATTGGTTCTGCCGTACCATAGCCCAGGTTCTGCCGCGCCATGGTCCACAGCGTGGCAGTGACGCAGACAAAAACCGACTAGCCTCAATTGAGCTGTTGTCGGTGCTGTAAACAACTACAAGTGCTGTCGCGATCGTGCGCAAGTTGAAACGAATAAGAAGCAAATAAATGGACGATAAGTTGCCACATAACATTTTCATTGGTTCATGAGTCTGCAACTTTCGGACGACAATATTCATTCGACATAAGTTCGACGTTACAAACTAAGTCCTAGGAATGTAAGGATCCCTCGAATGCCTCTTGGAAACCTCATCGTCCGATGGAAGAAGGAGGTCGTCGTACTCCACCTCAAGAAGGGGGTACATCTGGTGCGGCGTGGGAGGGGCCTGTAACAGAACCGACCAATTATACGAAATTAAGTAAGAAAATCATCCACCAGAGCAGACGATTTAGCAAACTTAAGCCCGTATAACCCGGTAGTCCATGAAATCACGAAGGATTTCGAACCAACTTCCATTCCAGCCAAGATCGTAATAAGTTTAGCGGTCACCATCACAAATTACATAAAAGTTCGCAATCTCAGATACATCAGAGTTTCAACATAGTTATTACAAAACCAGTTTGAATAAAAGTAGCGGAAGTCATTTGTTCAAACCACACACACACACTCACGCGGAGTTTAAATATAGTGCCAGCGAATGATCATCTCCAACAAAAGCATCAGACGAGACGTAAGGAATGACCATGCCCATGGTCCTAAGCATCACCCATCGCAGGATAAAGGCAGTTGATACAGTAGCCATAATACATCTACCCATCTGCAACAAGTGGGAATAAAACCCTAAGTACGAGAAGGTACTCAGCTAGACTTACCCGACATAACCGAAAATAAGTGACACCAAGGATTATGAAGGGCTTTATAGTAGGGTAGCTGACTCATTTGCAAAAAGAAGCATTTTTAGCATTTCAAGAACCTTTCTAAAAGTATTATTGTCAATTTAATTATTATTAACCTGTCGACTAGATTTGCACCTATACTAGAGTAAACATGTGATTAAGCAGATAATGATAACCAATGATCATTAAACAACTTCCATACTGTCATATTCATTATAACTATCCAAGTGTTCCATAAACATTTACTACGATGAAGTCACTCAAGTCAAGTGCTCACTATCCAGGAGCGATGGCGATTCGAATCGATTCCTAACCAGCTGGTGATTTATTCCTTACACAAACCTCACTCGCCCGCTAAAGTGAGATATTGATCACCGAGTCAACTTTCCAGGTATCTCGAGTTTGCCAGGAACCACATGTACCCGAGGGCCGACCGACTGCACTTTGGTCTTATCATCCCGCCCTCGTGTCCTACCACACCTGCTCCGGCACAGTGCGTTGCGGGCAATCTACTCGGCCCGAAAAATCTCCCAGCTTCGCGGTCGGAAGGTACTTTATCCGGCCAGCTAAATGTAAGGCATGCGTTCAACATGACTCGAGACCCAACAACGGTCGGTCCTTAATCGACACAGACGGAAAGCACTACAGTCCAAAACTCTACAAGTCTCCGTCCGGTCTCAACTTCATTTAACACTTATTTATACCATGACTTCATAGTCATCCAAGCAGATCCAGGTAACCACCTATAGCTCACAGGTGACAGGAAATCACCCGACTTCTACCGGTCTAAGCCAGCTAAGCATTGACTCGACTACGGATACCAGGGTAACAAGGATATAGTATAACAAAGGTAAACAAGGTATAATGCAGCAACAGTTGCAAACAACTCCTGAACATAATGCATCAATTAAAGTAAAGCATTGAATTAATAATTGCAAACCAGGAGAAAATGCTCCGGGGCTTGCCTCTCTCGAAGGAGCTCGGGCGGTGATCGGGGCACTCCGGAAGTTCCTCAACATCCTCCTCGTCGGCTTCTAGCACTTCCTGCTGCTGCACCTCGAGCTGCTCCTCGGGCTCCTCGGGTATGACGACTGGGTTCTCAGTTTGCGATCCTGTATGATGCAATGTGTGTAAGTGCTTATGCAATCGGTGCATAGGATGGGATGAATACAAGGGATATGTTTAAATGCAAGGTAGTCAACATCATCCAAGAAAATATATTACAAGCACATGCCATCTACTACATTCTCTTCTACTACTAATATATTAAGTCAACATATCTTATGAAATGCTTCAAAGATACACCAAAGCTTTGCTAATTTCTTAAACACATAAAGCAATGCTTAATTAAACCCTAATTAATAATAGGTTTGAATAGCAACCTCTATTTTTATTGCTTAGAAAAATTCTTAGAAAATTACTACAGCATAGTACTACCCTAAGTAGTTTACTAACAGATTTTCATGATATTTGAGTGAGTGGATTAGCCTACACAAAAATAACAATCTATAGCATGATTTTGTACATGAAAATACTTTGTACTGTGAAAAGTGTCAAACAACAGAGTTAGTATTTTTCCTATGTTCTTCATAGCATACAATGACTGTACAAAAATTATCACATGCATGTTTTATACAAAGTTTGCTCTCTAGCAAAAATAACAAAAATCAGCTATTAAAGGTGCTTGAACTACACCTCAAAATTTTCCCACAGCACATGCATGAAACATATTTTTCCTAGGAAATACATGACATAAGAAGATTAACAAACTTGAAATCATATTTTTCTGAAGCCTATAGATTTTTCTATATATTTTTCAAGTTATCAGCAATATTCATGATTAAATAAAATTCTATAGCAAAGTATCTCAAAAATGACATGCACAATTTTTCCCAAGTAGATCTGATGATAAGGAACCTAGACAAATTTATTTCAACAGATTTAGAGCAACTTTGAGTATCCAAACATTTTGCAAACCATATCTATTTTCAAATAATAAAGAATAAATTGAAAACAATTTCTTTAAACGCTACTGGGCCAGCCCGCTGGAATCAGCTGGCCCACGGCCGCTTTTGGCCTACGCGGCCTGAACGCAAGGGAGGGGGAAGACGGCCCGGCAGGCGTCGGCCCACGGCCACTCGGCCTGGCCGGCTGAGGCAGGGGCTACGCCGGCGCTTGCACTAGCGCGGCGGCGCGGCTCGGCCACGAGGCCGGCGGCCATCTCCGGCCATGGCAGGGTGAGCTGGCGGGCGCACGGGATGCGCGAGAAGATGGTGAATGTGGTAGGGCAGCTAGGCGGGGCGGGAGAAGAGAGGAAAGGTGACTTCCATGGCGGCCGAGCACGGCGGCGCCATGGCCATCGGTGGCGAGGCTGAGGCGGCTCTACCTGAGCTTGGCAGGTGGTGCAAACACGAGCACAACTTGAAGGAGGGCAAGGCGGAGCTGCGGGCGCGTGATTGCCGGCCGAGGTGGAGGAGCCGTGGCGAATTGCGCCGGCGGGTGCGTGGCGCGGCGAGAGGCAGAGCTTGGGGCTCTCGGCTCTAGCGGAGAGGAAAGGCAGCGCGGGAGGGAGTGAGCGAGCGCACCGGCTCCAGCAGGTGTAGGCGGGCGCGTGGGCACAGGCGCTGGCCGGCTGCGACGCGCGGCGACGTCGACGGCGCATGGCCGCCACGCGGCGGCCACGCTCTGCCGCGGTCGGGCGCACGGCGCGGCGCGTCAGCGGGCAGGCGCGCGGAGGCAGGCCAGCGCGGCGCTGGGCTAGGCCGAGGCGAGGCGAGGCGCGTGGCGCTACGGGATGCTGGCTGGGCTGGCTTCGGTCGTGGGCCAGAAGCGAGGCGGCGGCCCGCGAAGGAGGAAAAAGCCTTTTCCAAATATATTTTCAAGGAATTTTTAAATGCCATCTTTCAAATATTATTTTGAGCAAGAAAATGACATCTTTTGAAAATGTACCAAAAATGAAAGTTGACTAGAATTTAATTCTCTACAACTTTACTGTTATGACCAAAGCCAAATTCTTTCTAGATTTTGAATTATAAAATCAAAGTCAATGTTTAACTCCAAACCCTAATTTTTGGGAAATTACTTTTGAAGACAAATTTTGAATTAATTTGAATACAAACCTTGCTCCAAAAATTGAACTAAACATTTCTAGATGATTTACCATGATAGCCAAATAAGTTCTACTAACCTAGCAAGCAAAAATTTAGGGCAAAACAATTCTAACAAGGGTATGCAACATTCAGGTTTCGCACATGTTTCAAATGTTTCGAAACAATGTTTCAATTGTTATTTACATGATTAGGCATGTGTGATTAGAATGCTTGATGATGCATGATATGCATGATTTGCAGTGCCTAAATGCAGGCATAACACCGGGGTGTTATAGCCCTCCCCCCTTATAAAAATCTCGTCCCGAGATTTGGGTTACGAACCATTTGTTATAAAAATCTTCATAAGCTTTTTGCAGGTACTCTCCTGTTTCCCAAGTTGCATCTCCCTCATCATGATGATCCCACTGTATCTTGTATGTTTTCACCACACTATTCCGAGTAGCACGTTCCTTAGTGTCTAACACCTGGACTGGTTGCTCACGATACACCAAATCTGATTTGAGTTGGATACCTCGAGGTTCTATTCTTTCCTCCGGAACACGCAAACATTTCTTGAGATGTGATACATGGAAAACTGGGAAAACGGTACTCATTGTTTCAGGTAACTCTAACTTGTAGGCTACCGGACCTTTTTGTTCCAAGATCTTGTATGGTCCTACAAATCTCGCGGCAAGCTTTCTTCAGACTCCAAACCTTTTCTTCTTCATTGGCGTGACTTTCAGATAAACATAGTCACCAACTTCAAACACAAGGGGTCTCCTTCTTCTGTCTGCATAACTTTTCTGACATGATTGGGCTGCTTTCATATTCTGCTGAATAATATGAACTTTCTTCTTGGCTTCTTCTATAAAGTCAATGCCATAATACCTTCTATCCCCAGGCTCGACCCAATTCAATGGTGTTCTACATTTTCTACCATATAAAGCTTCGAATGGGGCCATCTTGATGCTTTCTTGATAACTATTATTATAAGAAAACTCAGCTAACGGTAACCATGACTCCCATGATCCCTTAGAAGACAATACACAGGCTCTTAACATATCCTCCAAAACAGCATTCACTCGTTCAGTCTGACCATCTGTCTGAGGATGATAAGCGGTACTGCGAATCAAACTAGTTCCTAAGCCTTTGTGTAAATGTTCCCAAAAGTGAGCCGTGAACTGTGAGCCTCTATCAGATACTATGGTCTTCGGTATACCATGTAACCTCACAATTTCTGCGATATACTTCTCGGCATATTGAGGTGGTCGATAAGTTGTCTTGACAGGCAGGAAATGAGCGGTCTTAGTAAGACGATCCACAATTACCCAAATTGAATCATGTCCTTTTTGAGTAGTGGGCAAACCCGTGATAAAATCCATACTGATATCGTCCCACTTCCAACTAGGGACTGATAAGGGTTGCAACATACCAGCAGGTTTCATGTGAATGGCTTTCACTCGACAACATGTGTCACATCTGACAACATATGCTGTAATTTCTTTCTTCATTTTGGTCCACCAATAACGAGATCTTAGTTCTTGATACATCTTACTACTTCCAGGATGGATAGATAGCTTAGAAAGGTGAGCTTCATCCATGAGTTTATTCCTAAGCTCTCGATCCTTGGGAACCACAAGACGGTCGTCAAACCACAACACGCCCTGTTCATCCACTTTAAAGTGTTGAGACGGCTTTTCTTTTATTTTCTCTTTGATGTGGAATATCCCCTTGTCGGTTTTCTGGCCTTCTATTATCTTACTCTCCAAAGAGCAACTAATCTGAATACTATGTAACACAGCAGGATGCATTAGATCGAACCCATCTTCAAGTAATGGCTGCACATTCAAGTAATGTGACTTTCTGCTCAAAGCATCTGCCACTACATTGGCTTTTCTGGGATGATATTGCACATTCAGGTTGTAATCCTTGATCAATTCCAACCATCTGCGCTGTCTCATGTTTAGCTCTAGTTGGGTAAAGATGTACTTAAGACTCTTGTGATCCGTGAAAATATTGCACACATTACCAAGTAGGTAATGTCTCCAAATTTTTAGGGCGTGCCCAACTGCAGCAAGTTCAAGATCATGTGTTGGATAGTTGACCTCGTGCCTTCTCAATTGACGTGATGCATAAGCAATGACTCTCCTTTCTTGCATAAGAACACAGCCCAATCTAGTCTTTGATGCGTCGCAAAACACATCAAATGGTTTCTCGATATCTGGTTGTGCTAAAATAGGAGCAGTGGTCAATAGTTTCCGCAAAGTGTGGAAAGCTGCTTCACACTCCTCTGTCCACACAAACTTGTGATCCTTTTGTAGGAGACTTGTCATCGGTTTGGCAATCTTCGAAAAGTCTGGTATAAAGCGACAGTAATAACCCGCTAGTCCTAAGAAACTTCTAATCTCAGGAACTGTGGTTGGTGCTTTCCAATTCATAACTTCTTGCACCTTACTTGGATCGACTGAAACCCCATTCTCTGACAGAATGTGACCAAGGAAAGGAACTTCCTTCAACCAGAATTCACATTTGCTAAACTTAGCATACAGTTGATGATCCCTAAGTCTGGTCAAGACAGTTCTCAGATGCTCATCATGATCTTTCTCGTTCTCGGAGTACACCAGAATGTCATCGATGAACACTACCACAAACTTATCCAATTCTAGCATGAAAACTGTATTCATCAAAAACATAAAGTATGCAGGAGCATTTGTCAAGCCAAAGGACATGACAAGATACTCATACAACCCATATCTGGTGGAAAATGCAATTTTTGGTATATCCTGTGGCCTAATCTTGATCTGATGATAACCGGATCTCAAATCTATTTTTGAGAACACCTTGGCCTTGGATAATTGGTCAAACAGAACATCAATATGAGGCAAGGGATACTTATTCTTTACGGTCACAGCGTTGAGTGGCCTGTAATCTACGCACATCCTCAACGTGCCCTCTTTCTTCTTTTTTTACAAACAAAGCGGGACATCCCCATTCAGACTTGCTTGGCCGAATAAATCCCTTTTTTGATAATTCTTCTAATTGCTTCTTCAGCTCAGCTAACTCATCTGGAGGCATCCGATAGGGTCTCCTTGAAATCGGAGCTGTTCCGAGGACTAACTCAATTCCAAACTCAATCTCCCTATCCGGCGGAAGACCAGATAGCTCATCCAGGAATACATCCGGAAATTCACACACTACTGGAATCTGATGAATAGGAATGACTGTCGTAGCACATGTAACACTTATAAGGTCTGTTCTTCGAGGCAATGGTACTTGGAAAGTACCCTCACCTAGGGGATCCTTAAGGGTAAGTACTCAACTTCCAGTATTTATGACGGCTCCCCAATCCTTCATCCAATTCATCCCTATAATGACATCCAAAACTAATCCAGGCATAACTATCAAGTTCACTCGGAACTTCCTGCTACCTAATTCAAGGGTTGCCCCTCGAACCATCCGGTTGGTCAAAACATCAGCCCCTGCTGAACTTATATGGTAACCATAACCTAATTCTGTGCATAGTTGTTAATGTTTTTGTGCAAATGCTTGACTCATAAAAGAATGCGATGATCCAGAATCAAATAGAACAACTGCAGGGTTTTCGTTGATAGGAAACTTACCAGCAGTGACAGGCTCTCCCTTAGGAATTTCATCCACTGTCGTACTATGCACTCTAGCATTATAAGTCTGCTGCTTCTTGGGCGGATACGGACAAAACCTCGAGAAATGGCCGGGTTGATCGCAGTTATAGCAGGGTCCTCTCACTGTCCCGGCAGATCCCACAGCTCCCTTGGAACTGCCTTGTATCGCAGTTGTGGTTGCTTTGTTGGGCTGTACTGCCATCTTGTACGGCTTCTGAGGTCCACGGAAATTCTGACTTCTTGGATGAGGTGGCCTGAACCTAGCGCCAGGTGCCGATGGGCGATATGGAGGACGACCTCCCATAGGTGCTCTAGCTTGCGACGGACCACCTTCAAGGGCTCTCTTGCGTGTCTTGGCTACGGTGCTGGCGTTGTTATTCTTCTCCTGCTTCAGACAGTCACTGATGAAGTCATTGAATCTGACACGGTTGTTGGTACCAACATGCTTCATCATTTTTGGATTGAGTCCCCTCTTAAAACTGGCTATTCTTTTAGCATCTGTGTCAACCATGTCGGGAGCATAGCGACACAAGTTGTTGAAGGCATGCAGGTATTGCGTCACGGTTTTGGTGCCCTGGTTCAATGCCAGAAACTCTCCCAACTTCATTTCGGTCAGCCCAGGTGGAATATAGACTCCACGGAAGGCCTCCGCAAACTCTCTCCATGAAATCTGAGCATTTGGAGGGATGGTGGTGCGATGGTGCTTCCACCACATTCCCGCTGGTCCTTGCAACTGAAGTGCAGCATACTCTGTTTTCAGAACCTCAGTCATCCTCAACACACGGAATTTATCTTCCATCGTGTTGATCCATTCCTCAGCATCGAGTGGCTCTGTTGCTTCCTTGAATACTGGCGGCCTGGTGTCCATGAAATCTTTGAAGCTGCTATATTGGTTCACTCCCATGCCACCACCTTGATTGTTACCACGTTGAACGTTGTTGGCGATGGTGCGCAGAAAATCTTCCATGTTCTTCTGGGATTGTTCCGCGTTGCGCTGACTCTCGAGCAGCTGTGCGAGGAACATCTCGGGGGTAAACGGAGGAGGAGGTGGCAAATGTGGTTCATGGGGAGGCTCATTGTTGTTGCCGTGGTTTCCACCACCACCACCGGTCCCTGCACCGTTAGCACCAGTCTCAGTGGCCTCATATGTGGTTCGGCGAGTGTTTGTCATCTGCATATTTCAGCAACAAGTAATGATTGAGTGAAGCTGTAATAATTGCGGGTGAAGAAAAATTATGCCGTACTGAATTTACTGGAGAGAATAAATTCATACAATAAAACAGAGGCACAACAATCGTATCCCAATTAAAACAACAGCACTTAATCAAATTACTTCAACGGCAAACCTCGCGTCCATACAACCAAATTGCCAGCATACATACACTGGGCTTTTTATGCGTTCTGATATCGCATTCGAAAATCAAGTTCCAACCACATACCAAGTCTCATACGTTCGAAGCAACATACAATAGGTTACATGCCAACAAAAGAAAGGTCATCGCGATAGGACCTAGATACTAGCGCAAGGCAACTAGCCTACTCCTCGGGGCCATCGTCGGGATCGGAGACGTCACCATCACCCCCAGGTGAAACTACAGGCTCGTCCTGGTTGTCGTCGTCGATGTCCATGCCAGCAGCGTCTGGTGGAGCATATGGGCCAACCCCATTGTAGAGCGCGTGAAACTCCTCGTGCAGGTTGCCGTTGTATTCCTCTAGCTCATCGACCCTCTGCAACAGAAGGTCCCTCTCGTCCCAGGCTTCATTCCTTTCTTGAACCAACTGTCCAATCATGCGGTCTGCATTGTTGTTGGCTTGAGTCAACGTATGCACCCGTTGCATAGCTCTATCGCCTCTCTCAACCTCTTGATCTCGCTGTAAGTTCATATCAGCCAACTGCTCCTACAAACTAGCTATAGCACGTGCCTGTCTCTTCTTCTGCTTTCTCCCCTTGAGCTTATCCTGACCATGCAAGCCAGTCAAAGTCCAGTAGGTACTCTCGAGACCCTCATACGCTCTGATGGCGGCGAACATAGCACTCATTGCCTGGTTGTCGCTAGCCTATCCCTCAGCTGGACCTCTGACCAATGCACTTCCCTGAGGCTGAACCCAAATGGCATCACGAGGATCATCCCTAGGAAAAGTGCCAGCTAGAGCTGCTGCAAGCTCACTGGGAAATCTGCTCATAATGTCCCTGATGACACGGAAGGCTGCTCCCTCTGCACCCTCAGCTGGAGTGCGACCCTCAAACTCCAAATGCCAATCATCCCAATCTGGAGCATCACCGAGAGCAGGAACCATGATCTCCACCACTGCGAGTCCATCCTCTGCTAACTGGCTCTCATTCCAAGAGTACACCGGCTCTTGACCCTCTGGGTACCCCACATCATGGAGCACTCTCCAAAGCAAGGTCGGCATGCCAAACTCGCTCAAGAAGGTGTCCGTGGTGCGGTGCTCCCTCAAGGCCAACGGACGTCGAGGTGCTCTTCCTCCGGTGGACTTATGGGCGGTCTGTTTTGTGCGGGCCATCTGTAGCAAAAGTTCTTTTATTACCTCGGGGAAACATATTTTAGGTGATACAACTTTTATCAAAATGGGATAATCAATTTATAAGGGGAGGAATGCATGACATGAATGAAATGCACAAGTAACATGATGTATGTACGTGCCATACGTTCTCACAAACTTATGAAATAAATAATTTCTAATGATGAATTCGGTGGCATACAACGATCTCTCAAATACGTAACTAATACGTTCTACACGATAGCGTTGTTATGTACCTGTAGAAGACTCATTTCAGCCCAATTCCCAATGAATGCATAAAAGCAGTAAAATTTTATCTACATGTTCTACACGAATCCCCAAATACGTGTACAACGGTAGTAACTACCTGAACCATCATCCTATTGACGGCATCGCCTCCACAGACGGAAGACCCATACATGAGATACCTTTGTAAAACATGCGTAGAACATGTAATTACTCTAGCATCATATAAGCATTCACCCTAGATCGGCGGTGTATCCGATCATGCCCTCACAACTCACACTTACCGAGGCATAGAGGCAAATGATCCATACATTACCACTCAAACAAGTGGCACTCATACAATAGCACGCCGTATGAGCGATGAAAGAGAAATATCATGCAAGAACCCTAGTCAGTACTTAATTAAGCCACCGAAAGTCCTTAACTGGGCATAAAGGATATGACCACTGGCACACTTTATAGTTTGGAAATCATGTTTTTCAAATGCCTTTTTGTTTTAAATACACTTGTGAACAGTAACACGCTAAACCATGCTCTGATACCAGCTGTAACAGAACCGACCAATTATACGAAATTAAGTAAGAAAATCATCCGCCAGAGCAGACGATTTAGCAAACTTAAGCCTGTATAACCCGGTAGTCCATGAAATCACGAAGGATTTCAAACCAACTTCCATTCCAGCTAAGATCATAATAAGTTTAGCGGTCACCATCACAAATTACATAAAAGTTCATAATCTCAGATACATCAGAGTTTCAACATAGTTATTACAAAACCAGTTCGAATAAAAGTAGTGGAAGTCATTTGTTCAAACCACACACACACTCACACGGAGTTTAAATATAGTGCCAGTGAATGATCATCTCCAACAAAAGCATCAGACGAGACATAAGGAATGACCATGCCCATGGTCCTAAGCATCACCCATCGCAGGATAAAGGCAGTTGATACAGTAGCCGTAATACATCTGCCCATCTGCAACAAGTGGGAATAAAACCCTGAGTACGAGAAGGTACTCAGCTAGACTTACCCGACATAACCAAAAATAAGTGACACCAAGGATTATGAAGGGCTTTATAGTAGGGTAGCTGACTCATTTGCAAAAAGAAGCATTTTTAGCATTTCAAGAACCTTTCTAAAAGTATTATTGTCAATTTAATTATTATTAACCTATCGACTAGATTTGCACCTATACTAGAGTAAACATATGATTAAGCAGATAATGATAACCAATGATCATTAAACAACTTCCATACTGTCATATTCATTATAACTATCCAAGTGTTCCATAAATATTTACTACGATAAAGTCACTCAAGTCAAGTGCTCACTATCCAGGAGCGATGGCGATTCGAATCGATTCCTAACCAACTGGTGATTTATTCCTTACACAAACCTCACTCACCCGCTAAAGTGAGATATTGATCACCGAGTCAACTTTCCAGGTATCTCGAGTTTGCTAGGAACCACATGTACCCGGGGGCCGACCGACTGCACTTTGGTCTTATCATCCCACTCCCGTGTCCTACCACACCTGCTCTGGCACAGTGCGTTGCGGGTAATCTACTCGGCCCGAAAAATCTCCCAGCTTCGCGGTCAGAAGGTACTTTATCCGGCCAGCTAAATGTAAGGCATGCGTTCAACATGACTCGAGGCCCAACAACGGTCGGTCCTTAATCGACACAGACGGAAAGCACTACAGTCCAAAACTCTACAAGTCTCCGTCCGGTCTCAACTTCATTTAACACTTATTTATACCATGACTTCATAGTCATCCAAGCAGATCCAGGTAACCACCTATAGCTCGCAGGTGACAGGAAATCACCCGACTTCTACCAGTCTAAGCCAGCTAAGCATTGACTCGACTGCGGATACTAGGGTAACAAGGATATAGTATAACAAAGGTAAACAAGGTATAATGCAGCAATGGTTGCAAACAACTCCTGAACATAATGCATCAATTAAAGTAAAGCATTGAATTAATAATTGCAAACCGGGAGAAAATGCTCCGGGGCTTGCCTCTCTCGAAGGAGCTCGGGCGGTGATCGGGGCACTCCGGAAGTTCCTCAATGTCCTCCTCGTCGGCTTCTGGCACTTCCTACTGCTGCACCTCGAGCTGCTCCTAGGGCTCCTCGGGTATGACGACTGGGTTCTCAGTTTGCGATCCTGTATGATGCAATGTGTGTAAGTGCTTATGCAATCGGTGCATAGGATGGGATGAATACAAGGGATATGTTTAAATGCAAGGTAGTCAACATCATCCAAGAAAATATACTACAAGCACATGCCATCTACTGCATTCTCTTCTACTACTAATATGTTAAGTCAACATATCTTATGAAATGCTTCAAAGATACACCAAAGCTTTGCTAATTTCTTAAACACATAAAGCAATGCTTAATTAAACCCTAATTAATAATAGGTTTGAATAGCAACCTCTATTTTTATTGCATAGAAAAATTCTTAGAAAATTACTACAGCATAGTACTACCCTAAGTAGTTTACTAACAGATTTTCATGATATTTGAGTGAGTGGATTAGCCTACACAAAAATAACAATCTATGGCATGATTTTGTACATGAAAATACTTTGTACTGTGAAAAGTGTCAAACAACAGAGTTAGTATTTTTTCTATGTTCTTCATAGCATACAATGACTGTACAAAAATTATCACATGCATGTTTTATACAAAGTTTGCTCTCTAGCAAAAATAACAAAAATCAGCTATTAAAGGTGCTTGAACTACACCTCAAAATTTTCCCATAGCACATGCATGAAACATATTTTTCCTAGGAAATACATGACATAAGAAGATTAACAAACTTGAAATCATATTTTTCTGAAGCCTATAGATTTTTCTACATATTTTTCAAGTTATCAGCAATATTCATGATTAAATAAAATTCTATAGCAAAGTATCTCAAAAATGACATGCACAATTTTTTCCAAGTAGATCTGATGATAAGGAACCTAGACAAATTTATTTCAACAGATTTAGAGCAACTTTGAGTATCCAAACATTTTGCAAACTATATCTATTTTCAAATAATAAAGAATAAATTGAAAACAATTTCTTTAAACGCTACTGGGCTAGCCCGCTGGAATCAGCTAGCCCACGGCCGCTTTTGGCCTACGCGGCCTGAACGCAAGGGAGGGGGAAGACGGCCCGGCAGGCGTCGGCCCACGGCCACTCGGCCTGGCCGGCTGAGGCAGGGGCTACGCCGGTGCTTGCGCTGGCGCGGCGGCGCGGCTCGGCCACGAGGCCGGCGGCCATCTCCGGCCATGGCAGGGTGAGCTGGCGGGCGCACGGGATGCGCGAGAAGATGGTGAATGCGGTAGGGCAGCTAGGCGGGGCTAGAGAAGAGAGGAAAGGTGACTTCCATGGCGGCCGAGCACGGTGGCGCCATGGCCATCGGTGGCGAGGCTGAGGCGGCTCTACCTGAGCTTGGCAGGTGGTGCAAACGTGAGCACAACTTGAAGGAGGGTGAGGCGGAGCTGCGGGTGCGTGATTGCCAGCCGAGGTGGAGGAGCCGCGGCGAATTGCGCTGGCGGGTGCGTGGCGCGGTGAGAGGCAGAGCTTGGGGCTCTCGGCTCTAGCGGAGAGGAAAGGCAGCGTGGGAGGGAGTGAGCGAGCGCACCGGCTCCAGCAGGTGTAGGCGGGCGTGTGGGCGCGGGCGTTGGCCAGCTGCGATGAGCGGCGACGTCGACGGCGCATGGCCGCCACACGACGGCCACGCTCTGCCGCGATCGGGCGCGCGGCGCGGCGCGTCAGCGGGCAGGTGTGCGGAGGCAGGCCAGCGCGGCGCTGGGCTAGGCCGAGGCGAGGCGAGGCGCGCGGCGCTGCGGGATGCTGGCTGGGCTGGCTTCGGTCGTGGGCCAGAAGCGAGGCGGCGGCCCGCGAAGGAGGAAAAAGCCTTTTCCAAATATATTTTCAAGGAATTTTTAAATGCCATCTTTCAAATATTATTTTGAGCAAGAAAATGACATCTTTTGAAAATGTACCAAAAATGAAAGTTGACTAGAATTTAATTCTCTACAACTTTGCTGTTATGACCAAAGCCAAATTCTTTCTAGATTTTGAATTATAAAATCAAAGTCAATGTTTAACTCCAAACCCTAATTTTTGGGAAATTACTTTTGAAGACAAATTTTGAATTAATTTGAATACAAACCTTGCTCCAAAAATTGAACTAAACATTTCTAGATGATTTACCATGATAGCCAAACAAGTTCTACTAACCTAGCAAGCAAAAATTTAGGGCAAAACAATTCTAACAAGGGTATGCAACATTCAGGTTTCGCACATGTTTCAAATGTTTCGAAACAATGTTTCAATTGTTATTTACATGATTAGGCATGTGTGATTAGAATGCTTGATGATGCATGATATGCATGATTTGCAGTACCTAAATGCAGGCATAACACCAGGGTGTTACAGGGCCATCCTGTTACAAATTGATAAACAAAGGGTTAGAGTATTCAAATTAACATTATGTAGCATTACAAAATTTGAACTACTTGTTATGCAATACGAACACAATATGAAAGGACATGCTAGCCTCATCTTCTATGCCTACTACCCTTGTGACCAGATTCTTTGCAAATAGAGCAAAGATTCCTGCCACGGGTCTCGTTGAAGTCTCCCCCGCCGTACATGTCTTCACCGTACCCTCTCATAGCGTCCATGTCCCCCTTGTGTCGCTTCTTCTTCCTCCTATGCTTCCCTACCTTCATTAGATCTAGATGCGGCACGTAGTCATAACCATTATAAGGTGGCCACTGTGTCGGGTCAAGGTATAGCTCGAAGCTCATCTCCCAAATACTAATGGTGTTCGAACGGAGATACAAGGGTGACATATATGGTAGATCCTTATAGTTGTACCTACAAACCCTGCAGGCCGTGATCATATGATAGCAAGGGGCATGCATGATCTGAGGGACATTGCAACTGCACTCTACCTTTTCAAGATCAACTCGGTAGTTTCGGCCACCATAACGTTCGCCGCCCAAGCTTGTGCCACCCTTGTATCTCTAAAGATATGGCGGCGGGGTCCATATGGCTCGGCGGTGTGCTGCTTGGCCAATTCCTCAGGCTCCTTCAAATGTTTAGCTCTAGCCTTTCCAAAACCCCCCTGCTCAGCTATATTCCTCTTCGCAAGTTCCCACCTCTTTACAAAATATTCGTTGCACTTATGAAAGGAGAACTTAACAATTCCAGACACAGACAACGATCGAACTACGATGAATACACAGTTGAAGGACTCCGAGGAGTTAGTGGTCATGATGCCATACCTGAAACCCCCCTCATCATATGCTCACGCCCACTGAGCCTTCTGTTCCATCTACGCCTCTAACCAGGCCTTTCCCGCTTCATTTACCATCTTGTCTAGTTCTCTCTTTGTCTCCTTGAACTGGTGCTCTGTACATACACAACATAGAGCCTTTACCTTGTCACATACCTCCTGCTTCCGCTGACACCGCTAAAAATTAGTGGCAAAGTGTCTCATGCACCATCTATGCACTAGAGGCGGGAACCCATCTATATGCTCAGCTACAGCATTAAGAAGCCTTGGGTGACGGTCCGAGATCAAGCATATAGTGCGACATGGGCCAAGCACTTGTACACGTAGAAGCAACATGAACCATGACCATGATTCATTGTTCTCTCCCTCTGCCAAAGCAAAAGCCATGGGTACTATCTGGTCCTCAGGATTAACAGCAGCAGCCATCATCAAGGTGCCCTGTACTTTCCTATCAGGAAAGTGCCATCAACAAGTACGACTGACCGACAAAACTACAATGCATGTTTCATTTGCGCGAACGACCAAAACACACGATAGAGGACATGCCTCAATGGGTACCGAAAACACATCCCTCCGGTGTCCACGAACTATTTCAAGTCAGGGTTGTAGTAATGCATTGCACATAAGATGCGGGGCACCCTATTGTACGCTTTCTCCCAACTACCCCATCGAATCGCCAAGGCAATTTGCTTAGCACGCCAAGCCTTTCCGTACTTAACATCGTACTTAACGAATCCAGATATGGACTGTTGTAAAGAAGACACCAAAATGTCGTTATTGTCATCAACGAGCCCCAATATACTACGGGCAAGGTAACGTGTAGTGAGTTGCTGATGATTTTCCTTCCCCCTATTTGATAGGCAAGTGTGGGGTTCGACAACTTTACTTATCCTCTATTTGCCATCACTCTGTCTCTTTCATGCATTTAACCTCCACATACAACTGTTTTTGCATATCACGTGGTACCTCAACTCCTGGTCCGAATGAGTGACGGTGTATGGCCTATGGTGGTGCACAGCATAGTCCTGAAGGAAGAGCTTCATCTCTGACATTGTATTGAATATCATCCCCTTCCTAAGGGTTTCTTTCTCATGGTCATACAATGATTTCCTACACATCTAGAGACCAGTGTCACAAACTGCCATATCCATCATGCTGATATCCCTATAGTTTGGAACGCCCCTGAAAGGTACGTTCATCGACCTTAGTTGCTCAAGCTCAGTCGCTGTGTAAGGTAGTGGTGGAACATACTGCTACGCTTAGCTAATTCTATCCCATGAATCATAGGGGGTATCATCTGCTACTAAATCTGTGACTAGTCTACCCTGAGCCTAGATACCATGCAAAACCTCAGTTGGTACTGGTAATGGCATAGTATGAACCGGTACTGGCATGGCATCAACCGGTGTTGGCGTAGCATCTGTACCTCCTTGATCATCATCAGAATCATCTGAATCACTGCTAACTACATCACCGATCCTATCCTCATCCTCCTACTCCTCCTCTTCCCGTTCGAACTCATTCACATCGAATTCATTGCTTATACAGCCTACTACAGTTGAATGAAACTGCTCCTGTGTCAACTGACCGTCCAAATCTATGTTATCCTGAGTTGCTTTCCCTTCGACCCCTAATTCTTATTCATTGCCTCCAACACCATCAATGGATGGGCCGTCCTGAACACCATGCATCCTGTACCCATTCTCCACCACCACCTCAGCCATGGGCACATTGGAACCTTAGAGCACCCTAGTGTAGCGGGACCAGTGAGCAGGGTCGCGCAAGGGCATGAGGACATAGTGTGCCCTAGTCTTCCCAGTATCAAACCTCCCCTTCAATGTGAAATCGCCGTCCAACTTTGCATTCAAACGGACACAAAGGTTATTGAAGCTAGGAGGTTCATCAAACCATTCCAATTCTTCTTCCATATCCTCAAACATACCATCTTCTTGTCTAATACTTCCTCCGTATAAAACTCTAACACAACAATCCATCTGCAAAAGCATTTCAAGAAACATCATCAAGTCGTCGAAATTGTCGGACGTAATGTCCATAGTAATATTAATACATATTCTAACTTTAACTATACTAACTAATCTAATATTAACATCTATACAAGGCTAACTATAACAACTAATTAGACTAAATCCAATGTATAACTAGACTCACTAACTGTACTAACTAAACTATCTAACTTTACTATCTATACTAACTTACTATATTACCTATACTAACTAAACTAACTAATTATACTAACTATACTTTACTAATTATACTAACTTTATTTATTTTACTAACTTACTATACTAGCAATGTCGATTCAATCAACAAATACATTAGGGGAGTACCTCGCGGCAGCGGCGCTCGTCCTCGCGGCGGTGGCGCGCTAGACCGAGCCGGGAGGCACGAGCGCTGGCCTCGGCGGGTGCGGCGGGTAGCCGTCGTGCGTGGCCAGAGGGGGTGGCGTGCCGATGTGCGGGCGCAGCGGCCGCAGCGGGTGGCTGACGGCCGTGGTGTGCCGACGTTCGTGGCGCGGCGGCCGGTGTGCTCGGCGGCTGGCGCGGGTAGGCGCGGCGGCCAGGCGCGGTCAGGTGGGCTTGCTGCTCGGGCAGGCGGGACTGGCCACGGGGCTTTTATTCTGCTCTGCCGCGCTAAGATCGGTGGCGTGGCAGGCCATGCCACGTCACCGGTCAGCATTTCCGGACGTCGCCACGTCAGCCACCCGCCGCGCCATCATGCATGGCGTGGCACAGACTTTTCGCCGTCCCATGGTAATAGGCGCGGCCAAAAGTGTTAGTTTTGAAAAAAAAAACAATGTTAAATTAAAATTAGTTTACAAAAAGTGTTAAAATTAAAAAAAATCTAGGCTGCAAGAGGGGTTCAGGATGTGCACTGCAGGACAAATGACTGGGTGTGGCGAGGGTAATGCAGAAAAAGCTCGTGGCCTCATGATCGAGGCCAGCAATGAACAGCTACCATATCTCTCTTGGAAGGTAAAATCTAAAATTAAATGTTGTCATATAATCATCTCCCTTGCTGGCTCGTAGTATCTGAAATTAACAGTTGCCATATTGGTAGCTAAAACTTATACTGTACTATCTCTATCCTGTAATATAGTGTATTCTAGCATTCAAAATTTATCCTTAAATATAATGCATTCTATAGGATAAAAATTAATTTTGTATTAAATACTTTCTATTTATCATCCAATCACCATTAATTATGCCGATGAAAAGATTAGGAAATAACATGAGGATATATGCGTCTTTTATGTTCTTTCTTAATTTATCTTAAAATTTCTAGAATACACTATATTATAGGATGGAGAGAATACTAACAAAACACACCACACCAAGTTTACTTGAACAAGGCCAGTAATGAACAGTTGCCATATCTCTTTTGGCTGGTAAAATCTAAAATTAAATGTTGTCATATATCGTCACCTTTGCTGGCTCGTGATATCTGAAATTAACAACTACCACATTGATAGCTAAAACTTATACTATACTTCGTACTACTAAAACACACCACACCAAGTTTACTCGTGGCCTCGAGATCGAGGCCAGCAATGAACAGCTATCGTATCTCTCTTGGCAGGGCATGTAAAATCTGAA
Organism: Miscanthus floridulus; assembly: GCF_019320115.1. Classification (NCBI taxonomy): domain Eukaryota; kingdom Viridiplantae; phylum Streptophyta; class Magnoliopsida; order Poales; family Poaceae; genus Miscanthus; species Miscanthus floridulus. The sequence goes on along the minus strand of NC_089587.1, from coordinate 176,159,444 downwards.
AATTAAATTTGTCATATATATATCACCATGGCTTGTGATATCTGGAATTAATGGCTGCCATATTGCTACCTGAAACTTACTATACTAACAATACACATCAGGTTCATATTGTAGCCACATAGGACATATTTGGTTTCCGAGCTATCCCCTATCCAGGCTCCATTAAGCAAATTTGAGTATGTTTGGTTGGCTGAAGAGGCCTCCTAACTAGGTGCCAGAAGGACACTGACAGGCACTTAGCCTGGCTAGGTGGAAACGAAGCGAGCGAGCGTTCTCGCTAAGCTAGGCTGTGTTTAGCTTTTGGGAAGACATGAATTTGTCGGGGCATGTATATGGTTGAATTATTCATAGCAGGTCCGAAAGCTTTTGGGATGCGAAAGCTTTACTGCTGTAGTTGTTGTGAATAAGTGTCATGTTCACTTGATTGATAAGCTATGACTGAAAGTACTGTTGGCTGATTTGTTGTGAGAGAAAAATATTGTTCGTTGGCTGAAAAAGTACTGCTTATAAGCCAAGCGAACAGAGCGAAGATCAATGTGTAACAATCAAACTTATTGCTACATTGTGCTGAATTATCAGATGATGATTCTTAGTAACACGTTTCGCAACAAATGGTTATGTGTTTATTGATTTATGGTATTTGATGAGAGCTACGAGTACAATGCTGCCCTACTAGTGATTATTTTGTGTTTGATAATTGATATCTGCTCTTACTAGAATTTAGATTGTTCTTTCCAACGTCTTTGTGGATTTTGCTTGAATTCCCGTGCTAGGAGGCTCGCGAACGACGGCGGACTCAACGTAGCTCATTGATTAGATTCCCTGTATCTAACATGTTTACTCGGATTCAAAGTGCCTATTTTTTCTTTTTTTAGAATTTATTTTAGAAAAAACTGAGCTATTCGTTCATTTAGGTGATGTCCATCAACAACAAGGCAAAAAGGTCTATACACTGCCTCTATCAATCTCAAAATCTACTATCTCAATCCTCGGTGCACGGATATACACAACCTCTATTAATCTCAAAATCTACTAGCTCAATCTCTTAGGGTGCTTATAACGAAAATGTGTATATCTGTGTGTTCATATAAGTAGTGTGTGTATGTATAGGAGCGTCTGCATGTAAATACTAAGGAAAATAAATTGCATTGTGATAGTCTTTTTGTTGTGTTATTTAGTGTTTCTATTTGTGGGTGAGGAAAGTTCATTCTCCATCAATTAGGACTAGTAAATAATGAAATTAGTGAAGGGAAATCAACGTCCTTGCAAGGGTCCAAAGGTGTGATCCAAGAGAGAAAGGAGTGAATTGAGTCACTATTTTTCTTTGTAACCTAAGGATAAAAACTTGATTCTACACTAGATAAACAAAACAATAATCTAGTAATATGTGCACCTTTGTGTTTATCTAGTGCCTCCACTTGTTGTATACCAAACAAGAATTTTGCAATCTATAACTAATTATATCAAGTAGCCTAGGATAACCGGTAAAGGCACATGCAAGCAGAAGTGTAAATGTTATAAGTAAAACAAAAAAGCAAGAAAGGCAAGCTTCTAAGACGCGGCTATGTATCCCGTGGTGCCGATTGCCAAATGTAACACCTATTTATAGTTCCACTGAAGTATGCCTTTGGTCATGGTGCTGGACTATGGTGTTGGGCTCACTATAAAGGCCCCTGCCAACCAAGACAACAATGGCAAGCCACTTAGGCTCACCGCTTGATACCTGACTCTCTCGTCTACTACGAAATTTCTTTACCAAACAGGGGTTCTCCTCATCTCCAAATACTAAGTCACTGTTACTCCAAACCAAGCTTGGAGGGTCATCGACGTTGCAAGGAGCCACCAAGGTTCCAAGGCTCCGCGCACACCAAGATTGCAAGTGTAGTCAGGCCAACTATCTAGCTCTCACAAGCTAATGCCTAATCAGTCACTAAGAGTCTACTAAATACAATTACAAGCCTCGGATATGATCGCTATTCACTAAGCTCTCATGAGGTGAACAGAGTATCACACCCTAAATAACCAGTGGTAAGGGTTATATACAGCTCATATTTAGGAAATTTGAGCAGGTGTATCTTTTAAAAGTTACGTGTTACGATGCAAATCACATATATTTCTAGAACCCTTTATTTAAGCTGGAACAATAATTTTTGAAGCCAGAACATTTATTTAAGTAACTTCTATACGCTCGATTGTTTCCGAAAGTTCCTTTGAAGTTCTTCCACACTGAACATGCAGATGCAGATGGTTAAATTTGAGTATACAGGCAGTACATCTGTGGATGGAACCGTCGTACGTAACAACGCCCAGCAAGATAGGCAGTAGCTTACGTAAGAGGAGGGATGAAAACGGATCGGATACGGACGGATATCACCGATATTACATTTGTTTTCATATTTCTGTCCGGATTCGGATTCGAATACGGATAGTGTCAACTATGTCGGATAGGATACGATTGGATATCGACATCATAAATATGCGATTTGAGTATTCGGATATGGATACGGTATCGGATGTTGGATATCCGGACTCGGATACGAACAGATCTCAACCCCTCTAAACGGATTCGATTTCGAATACGGTCGGAAAATATCCGTACTGTTGTTTTCAGTAACAAAGCTAACACCGAATAGGACAAGAATGGATAAGCCTTGCAAGTTGCAAACACCACACGAGAACGGCATAGCCTACGTAGTAGACACAGATGCAGCACCCGACGTCCGAAAGGTCCGAGCGACCGAGCCTTGGACACTAGCTAGGTACAGGACTAGTTCCCAGCGCCGACCTTGCGAGGTGCACCACCTGGCCGAGCCTTGGCGTTGCTGGCGGCGAAGGCCACAGCGGACGGCGGGGTGACCGCGTCCACGGTCATCCAGGGGCCGGCACTGCCGCACTCGGGCTTGCCGTCGCAGCAGTCAATGCGGATGCAGGGGGTGGGCAGGATCTGGGCCTCGGCCGCGCCGATCACCAGCACCGCCAGCTCGAGGGCGGCGGCGATGATCTTGCAGTTGCAGCCCATCGGCGTGCGATCGTCCGGCGGCTGGGTTCCCGACGCCAAGCCCTCGTGCCTAGCAGCTAGTTGGTTGCAGTCTTGCGCGACGGGAACCCGTGAACCGGCTGATTTTCTATAGATGCGTGTGTGGTGTGTTCCGTTCTTGGGTGCTCCTCCTGTTTGTAGGCTGGGAGGGTTTGAGGATATGCATAGGCTATCTCCAACAACAACACCTAAAATACAAGATTCATTCGTCTTTTGGATAGCGCTACAGGTAAAAAGTTCAATACCTATTTGCATTGAGGATGTGCATATAATAAACCATAAAATGGGTGTGCGGCGTGCCGCGAGGGTGGGTAACGCAGAAACAGCTCGTCATGCAAGGCCAGCAATGAAATTAACAGCTGCCAAAAACCAACAGGTTGATGCTGTAGCCACATATAGTGTCAACTTGGCAAGCTAGGCTCCTACGATTCTTTCTGGGAAATGTGACGATGAGATGATCGATAAAGAAGGGGGCATAACCGCCTCGCTGGGTAACACACATGGGCTTGCCCTGCTCTTTGCAGTAAGGAGACCTGCATCTGGCTCTGGTGCCCTGCAAGCTTACCCATCACGAACATGTGAGATGCAGATGGCTACTGCAAGCTTTTACCGATCACCAACATGAGATGGGTGGAAGATGCAGACAGCAGACGTCTAGCTGCCGTCTGGGTCTGGCTGATTCCTGAAATGCATCTGATGGTTCAGTGCTTGAGGCTGCCAACAATGGCAATGCTTCTTTTGACCAGCAAGTACCCAAGACCAATGACTTGTTCGCAACAGAGTTTACTTTGTCGCTTAAGGATGATGTGCCAACAAACAAACAAAAAACATTCAGATCTTACTCGTGCCACGTCAAACGAAAATGACTGCAATTTTTTTCTTTTCCATTGATAATCAGACCTATAACCATTCTATTACACCAGAGAGAACCTGAGACGAGATTTCCAGTTGTGCAAAACATTTGGAAAAACCTATCTCGCCCTCTCCTGCTGTAAAGTAGCACAGTCCAATCCAATGGATCGGAAAATAAAGCTAACACAGAATAATAATAATAATAATAATAATAATAATAATAGTAGTAGTAGTAGTAGATAGATTAATCGCCGAAATTAAACCTAAGGCATGTATGAACAGACTCCAAAACACTACGGGTTGGTTTATCTAACAAATAGAAATTAAACCAACCCTGTGCTTTCCTCCTTGTGTTTTTAATGGATCGGGTGCGGCCGAAAACTCTGAATTTCTGATCCACTCTCGGCCGGCCAGCCTCTGCGACAGGCATGGAGATAGATCAGTGGCCGCCGCCGGCCATGATGGCGGCGTGGGACACGCCTCTCGTCTTTGGGAGAAGGACGAGCGCCAGGACCGCGCAAATGAGGGCGAAGACGCCGCCGATGCCCAAGGCCGGGGTGTTCCCTTTGTTGAAGGCGCCGTCGATGGGGCCTGCGCTGAGCGCGATCACCAGCTGTGGAAGGACGATGGCAATGTTGAGGACGCCAATGGTGAGACCTTGGCCACCGCCCTCCTCAGCGGCAACCTCAGACACAACGGCCCAAGGTACACTGAACAGCACCTGCGTGCATGCAACAATTCGACAATTAAGCAATGCAAGCAAGCTGCACGAACGGCTGGATTCCGAAGAACAGCTAGCAATAATCCAATGCTAAAACAAAACTCGTGTCTTACGGCCTGAGGGATGCCGATGAGGGCGAAGATAGCGAGTGCGCCGCTCTTGAACCTATGTTCGGGGCCGGCGGAGAGGGAGGCGGCGAGCGAGGGCCTGTAGCCCTTCATGGAGACGATGCCGAGGACGACCATGGCCGTCATGAGGACGAACACCATGAGGTTGCTGATGGACCAGACGACCCGGGACGTGAGCTTCCGGCACAGCTTGGGGATGAGGAAGGAGGTGACGCCCAGCGCGATGGAGCAGAAGAGGAGGCCCACGGCGCCCTCGCGGACGCCCGCGTCGTACAGGTCCGCCTTGCCGCCCGCGCCCTGCGGCTCGCCGTGGAAGATCTCCCGCCCCATCCAGTCCGTGTTGTACTGGATGAACGGGAACCACGAGAGCTGCGATCGAGAAAGGCAGTCAGTCAGTCAGATCGAGTCAGTGGTGTGCGGCGCGGCGCGCGTACGTACCCAGGTGACGGCCGTGACGGCGAGCACGCTGAACATGGCAGGGGGCAGGTTCTTGAGGCTCTTGAAGAGATCGACGAACGCGGAGCACGCGCCGCCGCCGGAGGCGTCGACGTTGTCCTTGTCGACTACTTCCTCGTCGGCGAGCCACAAGGTGACCGACATGGTGAGTATAATGAGGATCTGATCAATCAACAAACCAAAGGAAAGCGATATATCGATCAAAATCTCAGTGCAACGAGAGACGCGAGACGAATGAAGCAACAACATTAATGGTGGTGCTCGTAGTAACTCACCACCGCAGTCAAGAAGGCGCCCTTGAGGTTGGCGCAGGCATCGCAGCACGCCGCGGTTTTGAGCCAAGGGAGCCACCTGATGGATATGGATCAACCAGGGCATCGTCAACAACACATCAGTGGACGACCTCAAAGAAATAAATGATTCAGGAAAGGAAAGCAAAACAAAAGGGGACGAATCAGGCGACCGGGCTACGTACTCGTGCCATTTCGCGTTGGCGCCGGCCAAGTATCCGAGCACGCTACCGAGAGCCATCCACAGGGAGAAGATGGCCTGGCCAACGTTGGGCCCGTGCTGTCCAGCTGCAGCAGTAAATGAACAAACAAACATTAGCATCACTAATCCTGCGCTACGCTGCGTGCGTGTGATCGAGTTCAAATACAGAAACCGGCAGCGAAACACATGCTCACCGGCGAGGTCGGCCATCATCGCGCGAGCCGGTCCCTGGACGGTGTTGTTGGCAAAGTCGAGGAACCAGAAGCCGACAATGTAGACGGCGGCGGCGTACCAGCGGGAGCCGGTGAACGTGCTGCAGTGCTCCTTGGTGTCACCCATGCGCCGCCCGATGTCCGCCGAGAACCCGATAATAATCACCTTGCATTGCCGGAGCACCAGCATCCATCATCATCAGTAAAAAACAAACAAACACGACGGAATCTCTACTGCCAGTATGCAGTGAAGTACAGAAAGCAAAGGAATCGCAACGCAAAAGTGTGATGTCATGATGTGTGCTTACAGAGAGGCAGATGATGATGCATCCAGCGAGGATGAAGGGCCTCCTCCGGCCCATCTTCGACGTGCACCGGTCGCTGTAGTAGCCCACGATGGGTTGCACCTGCCAACGAGAAATCAATTCGAGTAATGGCCACATTAATCCCCGGCCGGCCTCGGAAAAGGAGAAGAAGATGACTGGACGGACGTATGAAAACGGATCTTGGTAGTAATTATCTTATCTTATCTCCTGAAAATAAATCTTGGTAATTATCTTATCTCTTGAAAAATAAATCTTGGTAATTAAAACCTCAATGCTACAACATTAAGATGGAAATAAATCGTAGGTGAGCAGTTTCATAACCTGCTCAGATTTATTTTGATTTCACAAAATTTAACGTTCTTTATCTTTATCCAAATACTCCTAGCAACTTAGTAGTAAGAGATGGGATCAGAATCAGAATCATATATATACAAGAACAAGAGAATGCACGTACCACAAATCCGGCGATAGGCCCGCAGATCCATGTCAGAGACACGTAGCTGTGCGAGATCCCAAGAGTCTGGGCGGGCATATACCAAACATCGATCAGGCCATGAAAATTATCAGAGAAAACCAAACATGTATGAACAGACACCAAAGAACAAAAGACGACATGAACTGATGAAAATGAACTGTACCTGAGAGTAGGGCGAGAGGAGGGAGAGCTGCAGCGCCCAGCCGTACTGGATGCCGCCGGAGACCATGCAGGCCAAGAAGAGCCGGACGATGCCTATCGGCGGCTTCCGGCTCGCATTGCCGCCATTCTTCTCGCCGCCGACGACGCCGCGCTCCAGGTTCATGGTGGCCCAGTCGAGGCGCTGCTTGTTGGCGTCCTCCTTGCCGTCACCGTCCATGGCTGCGGCGGCGGACGAAACAAGCATGCGGATTGGTCGAAGGAAAAAAGGGGGAGAGAGAGGACGATAGGGACAGGCAAATGATCACGGACGGGAGGGATGGGGGGTCACTTGGACGAGATAGCGAAACGAGCGCCGGGTGCCGGGGGTTTTGAAGGCCGGGGGCGGATGGCCCGGCGCGTGTGGTTTATGGCGGGTGGCCCACCCGGCAGCGAGACGGCGGGCCGAAGGTTTTATCCGTTTGTTTGGGAAGGTTATCCCGTCCTTAATCTGTTTCTTGGTAAGGGGTTCTGCCATGATGGCAGGGAGTAATGGCGGTTCATCAAGATATATACAGTTGGTAGAAAAAAAAAGGATAGGGCTGACATCAATGGATTGGATTGGATTGGATTGCAATATATGAGGATTCTTCTCCTTATTAGAAATTTATTCTTCACGCGGAGTTTAATTTAACGAAATGTGTTATTATCAATATAAATCTTGTCATTTGATTCTATCTTATCCAAAAATTACTTTGATAGAATAGAATCTCAACGTGTCCAGGGCTGGCTGTCAGGAAACTAATGGATACCGAATTACTGATTCGATGCCTGTACATTTGTATTTATCTTATCCAAAGCTCACTTGTTTACTATTAGAATAAAAATAATGTACTCCCCCAATTTCAAAATAAAAAATATATATATCTCACCTCTCAAAGAGTCAAAGTTTTATAAGTTTTACTAGATTTATATATAAATAATATCAAGAGTTGTGGTCTCCAAATATATTTGTTATGAAAATATATTCTATAGTGTATTATAAAAATATTAATATTTTTATATATGTTGTTAATTCCTTTCAAAAAAGAAAAATGACATCTTACCAAATGATGAATATGACGGAGGCCGTATGTATACAACGGCTATATGGGTTGGCAAAGCTGGAAACGAATGGAAGAATGATGCAACCCCATCTGTAAAGTCGTTCTTATCCTCGAATTTATTTCCACACGAATGGAAACTGATGAACGTTGTGCAGCAGGCTGGCACAAACTGGTGAAATCAGTTTGGTAAGTGTTTTACTAGCTAATTGAATGACTAGCTTCCAATATACAGTATGTTAGCTCGCAGCCAGCCAAGAATGTTTTTTTCTCACAACAAATCAGTATCAGTCATGCTTATCAACCTAGAAACCAACCAGTGAACATGCTGATGGTCTCACCGGTCAAACGCGAGTCATCTGACTGACCTGCTTACCACCTGTGATTTTGGAGTCTAGCATCCGAATTAAAGTGAAATATTCAAAAGAACACGTCACTAGAACAACAACACAAACCATTTTGGACCCTACTATTTATTTAAACAAACAAAGAATGAAGCGTGACGGCGCCGTAGCTAGTCTATCATCTTGAGCAAGGAACAGAAAAGGATTAGCCGCCTCCACTATATACCGTTTGCTAGCTTGGATGGTCCTCAAGGAAAGGAATTAACAAACAGATTCTGACACAATGCCGGCCATGATTTCGAGGGAGACGTTCACCTGTTCGCTTGATTGTTTATGTGACTTATAAACTGGTTGATGTTGTTTTTTTAGAGAAAAATGTTGTATCATGATTGATAAGCATAGCCGATACGATCAGCGAACATGATGATTGCTTGGACGCTTCTAATCAGAGAGGAGTGTACGTGCTGCTCAGTGGGGGATGGTCTGTTGACCTACTGACAACCTTTTAGGTTGTTCCCTCTCGTCGTTTCGCTGATGAGTGTTACAAGCAACAATGTGTGTGTATAACAACTCTTTTATTTAGTATTCATTATGTGGTAGGTACTACTACGGATATAAAGATGCTAACTTTCCATCTGTTAATGGACACAAGCGTTTCCATATGGCATTATTATAGGAAAAGAAAAATAAAGGAACTTATTGTACCCGCGTGTAGTGTGTGTACTTGTTGAAGAACACCAGGAGATGGGACACAGGCTTTACAACACACACATGTACCTACGTGAACGTGATATGTTAACCTTAACCACCCCATAGCATTTTTTTTAAAAAAAAACAATAACCACCCCATAGCTGGAAATGCGAATCGGCGCGCAGTCGTTGGATAAAAAAACCATCGGCTTCAGATGGCAGCTTGGCCCTGTTTATTTGTCTTATAATTCGTCTTTTTAGCTTGTTTTTTTAGTCAAATAGTGTTTTTCTATCGCAACAAATCAGCCGGAACCATATTTTTACTCGTTTTTTCAGCGAAATGAACGAAACCCTAGTTAGAAGACTAATTAAGGGTAGAAGGAAGATGATGATTTGCGGTGGGCCCACGCCCATATTCTTCATTCTCCCCTGCAAGTCTGCAACTGTAATCACAAGTCACGAAATCATGCAATCGTGCTCACCAGGTCACCACCGTACTTTTGCGACCACTCACTTCTTATTGAAAGCGCGCACAGTAGGTGCAGCTTGCCGCGCCGGCATCGTGATGTTTTGACATCACAGGCCTCGAGTGTTTTTCTTTTACGACAAATCAGCATCAGTTATTTATCTAGCTAGCTGAGGACCCTTTAAACTTTTTTTTAAGTCTGGTGAACAGAGCTTGAAGTGGTGCCATGGTGGGCTCCTTTAAACTTTTTTTTGTGTGGATTTGGGCTCCGTTAAACATAGCGCTCAGAGTGAAAAAAAAAATATATATATAGACCAGTCCTTCAACGTAGATTACGTTTTCCTAATGTCGCGGGCTTTCTGATGACATATATGAAGGTTGTAGCCGAGGCGACATTCTCACCTGCACCTTGGCTAGCACAGCCTACTGCCTATATCAACGGCGTCATTGCACGGGCGCAGAATTTTTACCATTATTTCTGCATCAGACTTGGAATTGGGCAGTACAGTGTAGGGTATCATGATAAAGGCCTTTGCTCCCCCCCAAGATATTTTTTTGGCGTTGCAAGATTGGCAACATAACAGTGCAACAGCCATGGACAAAGGAAACTTCAATTTGATCTGACAATGGGCAGCTAGATTTCTCTGTAGCGCTTATCCGCAGGCCGCAGCAACGGTGGGTGAGAATGAGACCAGAAGCAAGCGACGCGCATCACAGCGCAGCTGTCACATGTTTCCCCTCTACTGTGCGGTGTGCTGGAAGTGGAGTTGTGGAACACACACAGCCTGTTCGTTTGGCCGTGGCTTGTCGTAAACGATCGTAAATTTCCAACCGAAACAGTATTTTTCTCTCACACAAACCAACCAGCGGTACTTCTTTATGAACCAGCAACGATACGAACCAGCCAACCGAACGTGCTGACGGAATTTAGTACTGTACGTACGTGTAGGTGGTTCACAGTGGCAGCCGTGAATGTCTGGTGTTGTTGTTAAAATTAAAAGGGGACCGAAGGAGATCGGAGAGATCGAGGATTTTGAGTTGTAGGGATTTTAATCCTCATGTAAGGTCATGTTCGGTTATCATGGAATGAGTGTACGGTGAGAATCCAGCTAGAACTCAAGCTTAGGCCTTGTTTAGATGCCATCCAAATTCCAAGTTTTTTTACTTTCTCTTTATCACATCAATTTTTAGCCGCTTGCATGGAGTATTAAATGTAGGTAAAAAAATAACTAATTACACAGTTTAGTTGGAAATCACGAGATGAATCTTTTGAGCCTAGTTGATCCACGATTGGACAATATTTGCCAAATAAGACGAAAGTGGTACTATTCATCGGGTTCAAAAAATTTGCAAAGTGAACAAGGCCTTAATTTGTATAAGCAATCAAACCTGGAATAGTTCCTGAGCGTAGAATGGGCTAATTCCACCAGGAACCATTCCAGATGATCAAAGATTGTATAAATAAACTAGATAAATGCTCATACGTTTCACCGGAAGCGTGAGATTTTTGTTGATATCTATGATGGCTAACTTGTAGAAAATAATAATTATTATATCGGACATGGACATGTGGATCGTCTTCATATCGTAATCAGATAGGACGTGGACATGTAAGCTTTGAACAAAGGGTGATTTGTATCGGACGTGTACTTGTGAGCAGGGATCAAGACTTCGTATTGCCTGGTAGACGATAACATTGCAAGCCCTAAACGAAAACTGTAAAACGTACACGTCGACAGATTGGATCGTCGATCGATGATGGAGGCTTGTGTTGTGGTGGTCGCAGCGATGAGACTGTGTTTTTTTTTTTTTTGTTTCCGTAATTTTCAACAATGAGCCGCGATGGAGTCGGCGTGGACGAGCAGCTATTATGGATACAAAATTCAACTTGGAATTTCCTTGGAGGCCCCGTTTCCATGGCAGTACGAACAACCCATTCAGCCAGCGTAAGACTCAATCTTGCCATGACACTCGACAAACGAAACCTTGAGTGCTCATGGCCGATGTGTAATCATGTGGAATGAATTTCAATAGTAACAGACGCGACGTGATGAAAAATAGCTTGGCCATGAACTCACATCACATGCTATGTTGCCGTTGCTTCAGGCCTTGTTTAGATCACCTCCAAATTCCAAGTTTTTTCACTCTCTCTTCATCACATCAATTTTTGGACGTATACATGGAGCATTAAATGTAGGTAAAAAAATAACTAATTGCACAGTTTGGTTGTAAATCACGAGACGAATTTTTTGAGCCTAGTTAGTCCATGATCGGACAAAGTTTATCAAATACAAACGAAACGTGCTACAGTATCCAGATTGCAAAAATTTGCAATCTAAACCAGGCCTCAACTCAAAAGACTTTGGAGTTTGGACATGCAGAGCCTCAGCGATCAAACGCCGCATCCAAGTCAGTTTTCGATCGCACAGAAACCACGCAGGTAACGTGGCTGTGGCATGTGTGTGGTGTTGGTACTTCTGTGCTTCAGAACGGGAACAGAGGGAGTTGGGTCTACCAGTTTCCTCGATTTCCCCTGACTCGATCTGACCTGCGCACGAGAGTAACAGACTCAAGATTTTTTTACGGAGCGCGCATGCAAGAGAATACTTTGAACCCGAGGTGGGGCCAGTGTTTCCTCCGGTACCGCGTAACGTGTAACAGCGGACGCTTCCTTTTTTTCGGTTTTTTTTTACTGAAGATTTAGTTTTTCTGGTTTTTTTTACTGAAGATTTAGTTCTACCGTGGACGATTTCTCAGGAGCCTTTTTAGGTGTAGAAAAGAGATGTGAGGCTGCCGACCGTCCCAACGCGAACTCAAAATTGGCTTCGACACGGACTCTGTACACGTTTGTGGTATGTATTATAGTAGTTTTTGTGACAGGGTAGTGTAGTCTTTGTGACCGGATTGTATACGGTTTTTTTATCATCGGGTAGGTGATTACTTTAGAGTCTTTTCAAGTGTAGAGATTGTTGGATATAATATGGACTTGGCCCATATAATATTTAATAAATCAAATAAAACTCTATGTTACGTAGCATTAAGCGTTGTATGGTTTAATACCATACGAGATTTTGACTGAACATTGACTCCGCTTATATGGTTGAAAATTATTCATCTTAATTGAGAAGCTGAGAAAAGAACATAGGCGTGCCACATGCGTGCGCCGCCGTTGGCGGCCGGGCCGTGGCTAGCAGGCGGGCGTGGCTAGTCTTTTGCCACGTGGCGTGGCGAGGCAGGCGGCGGGCGGGCGTGGCCAGTCTTTTGCCACCTAATCCATATAATCACGGGAGTTACTTCCTTTGATGGTGGAGGCAAACTGATTGCGTCAGTTACCGTCCTTTCCGCTTCCGCTTCTCCGTCATCTAGGATTCTCCGCTGCCTTTCTCCCTTCCCGTCGCAGCCATATATCCGTAGTCCTCCGTCAGTCCAGATCTCCGTCTTCTGTAACCGCTCCCGAGAGAAACCACATCTCAACAGCCTTCTGGCTTCCCCGTCTCGTTCCTCTACGCGCACGGAGTAGCGGGAGAGCAGGTGCCTCCGGAACCCTCGCCCGCCTGAGAACCTTGCACGGGGTGTGCGGCGATAAGGTTTTTGGGGAGCGATCCACGACTGCTCGTCTACGTACACCTTCTTCCTGGTGATGATCGCTCTCGAAACCCGTCTTCCCGGTGATTGACTGTGGAATAGCAAGGCGTCTTCTTCCTGGTGATCCGTTCGTGGGACTGCACTGTAAACATCATCCTGCATCGACTGTGGTCCACGACTTCGAGCAACGCACTATGTCGACTAGTGCGAATGGAGCTTCCGATGCCCTCGGCATGGGACCCTCCGCTGGGTAGAGTCTAATCTCTGTGATTACTGTACTTTGCACTTTTACTGTATTCATCTGTATGTCATCTCTGCATGCTGTAGCGTTCATTAGAGATATACACATGCACATATATGCCGTCACGAAACTGCTGATGTTATATTTCTGGATTAAATTGATAATGAAAATGCCTAAATTTCTAACAGAGATAGAGATTATCACAACATTTTAGGTTGGAACGCATACCCTTGGAACCGAACAAGCCCTAAATCCCTTCCAATCCACTAGTTTGGGGATCAAACGAACAAAGCCTTAGGACATGTTCGGTTAAGGGAACGACTCCCTGAAAAGATTTCTGAACGAGCCCTTAATGTTCATGATCACAACACTCGGAAACGGGATGTGCGTCCCTTGCCCCGCTGGATCCGCGCGCAAGCGCCGCTGGGACGTGAAAAAGAGCCACTTTTTCTCTGCCGCGGCGGCCAGAGCACACAGCCACCGCGCTTTCTTTGGCGCCCACTCTGCCTCCAAAACTTCGCCCACCACCAGCTGCCGGGGCGCCGGGCTGATCACAGCGCCACAACACGGGAGGTCATGTAGTAATTCTTATTTATACAAGTTATATATATATATATACATGTGCTCACGAGTCACGACTCATGAGTCTATAATATGCAAAGACGACATGTTCAATAGATAAGTGTCACGGAAATGCGTATGTTGCATTGGATTTACGGTCATACAATAAGGGATCGAGTTCGGAACGATGATATACGTGATAGATTAGGGGTAGCACCAATTGAAGAAAAGCTTATCCAACACCGGTTGAGATAGTTTTGACATGTTCAACGGAGACCTCCAGAGGCACCGGTGCATAGTGGAATCCTAAGCCAGGATAGTAACGTGAAGAGAGATAGAGAAAGATCGAAGTTGACTTGGGTAGAGGCAATAAAAGGAGACTTGAAAGGATGAAATATATCCAAAGACTTAGCCTTAGATAGGAGTGCTTGGAAAATGTGATAGAACCGCCCAAAATAACGCACTTACGGAGGCGCTCGTCTTCCACCAGACACTAAGCACCCCGAAAGCAAGCTATAGCGGGCGGGTTCCGTCGGGCACACCCTAAGGGAGAGCCTGAATAGTCCACATTTTTTTCCTAAGGATCCAATAATGAGAATGAGTTACAATACTTAGTCTATTTCATACATCCAGAGTTCTTAGAAATTCATTATTACATTGCCAAATTCAGAGTGCAAATATTAAATAGCGGAATGATAATAAACATCTATCGATAATGAACAAGGATCCATCTGTGCCCACCAGAAGAATCCTTCACACAATGGGAACTCCTCAAGTTAAACCTACAACAGGAGTAAATAAACCCTGAGTACACAATGTACTTGCAAGACTTATCCGACTAGTGACAATAATTTTCCGGCTCCAAGAGATATACAAAGCTTTATCGTTTGCTGGGTTTCTTTTTGTAGAAAGCAATTCTAGTAGTGATCCCTTATTTATGTTATTATTAGCAGTCATGATTAATTTATTATCTAGCCATTCTATGTAAGCACCTGTTCTACTTTCAAGCAAGAGTTGAGCAATCAGTTCCATTCCATCACCTTTCATCTTCTAGTTCTTACTATGTGCTAAATTGTAGACAAGCCATACTGGAACGCCAGCGATTCGTGAATCAATGCCCCCAGCTGGGTACCCCAAAAATACACGCCCCGTTTGTACCCTAGGCACAAGCAGAACCAACCCATCACTCTCCTATCATGGGGTCCAGGTCCCCGTCCAAACTTGGACTCTAAGCCCCCACTCCTGAGTCTGGGACTTAGTGCGGTGCTTAGACGTCCACCATCCCCGCCTCCAATCAGTCAGTTCGGAAGGAGCCGGAACCCACGACAAGAGAGCAACAAGTGTTCCCTGCACCCATACCCAAGTATGTGCTCGGGATAATAAGTCTGTGACTTACCTAGAACACAATGCAACGGCTGGTCCTTAACCAACACATACAGGGAAAAAGTGTAACCAAGCTATGCCCTATTGGCCGTAGGACACAACCTCTTACACCCACTAATACCCAAACCATATCCCAGCCCGATCTCCATTTTTCCTTTCCACCATTTTATCATGGGTGATCATAATTATCACCTATTGTGAGTAACAACAGGTTACTTACACTACCGATACCCTAAGCATAGCAGCTACTCAACCTATACTAGTAGGACTCATAGGTAGATATATATATGCATGTAGTTTCCATAAAATGCCTGTAACATAAATGCACATCATATATATATTCAATAATCATTCAAAAATAGGGGTTATGCACAGGGGCTTGCCTTGGGCAGGCGGTGTGTAAATGAAGTCAACAATGAATAGCTCTGGGGCTCCCTCCTTTACGAGAACCTCCTCCTCATACTCCTCAGTAATCTCCTCATAGTCTTGTTCGTCCGCAGACACGAACTCTACCAACTCGTGATCTACATGCATGAAATGATGATGCAACACTTAATAATATGGCAACAACAACTCTTAAAATACGAATACATCTGTCAAGCTACTAAGCTAGTTCTACCGATTAAGGTCCACGCTACCTATTGTTACCACTAACAAGTATGAAACATGGCATGTACTACCTTATCCACTAAAGGCATTCTTACTCTTAATACCAATTTACTCTATATATGATAAAACAAGGAGTACTAGCTATTCTATTTATCAACCTACTCTAGGGCTACCAAAATTACAGTAAACACATAATAATCTAACGAACCTACTATAAAAATTTTATGACTAAAGCTATCACCAATTTGCCACAAAAACTCCTACAAATATTAGGCTAAATAATACTAAGCTTTCTAAAGTGAATTTATGAGTCTATCATTACCACAGCTAACTATAAACTAACTACACCAACAGATAGATAGCATTTTTGTGAACCTAACAAATTTTGTTTCACTATTTTTGGATATCTATAGAATTTACTATAACTTTTCGAAGTTCACCTCAAAACTAAATTGAATAAACATTTATTACTTCATTGGAAAAGGAAAACCGAATCCACCCGCGCGGCCCATCGCGCGAGCGGCTCAGCCCACTCTGGCGCAGCGCGTGCCTACGCGGCCCACCAGCGTGGCCCACACGGTCATGGCCCAGACACGCGATGACGGCCCACAACGGGGAGGCCCGCACACTACGAATGTTTTGCGAAAATGTCCCTGGCCTACCAGCGAATCATCCTGAGACCTACAACACTATTCCTATAGTCATCTACTTTGTAGATAAACCCTTGGGACACTCTGTCTTTGCAATGGCGATACCCTCGGGCACCCGCCCATGCACCGACATGGCAACACTGGCACAGGGCGATCACGCCGGCCAGACCAGCCCCTCCCCGCCCGCAATAGTGAGTCGATACCTGCCTAGGCATGAACGCGAAGCACAGGGCGAAGAAAGCATGAGCCGGGACACCGTAGTAAAGCCGGTCCACGGCGGTGAAGCTCCTGTAACAAAGCGGTGGCGTTCCGGTGAGTTACAACAACTTCGGAGTAAATAGGGCAGTGAGTGAGCTCCAGGCACTCACCCTGGACCCCGATGAGGTGGCGGTTCGACCGGAGACAGCCCGAGCCAAGCTGGCCGCGTGCACACGGACGGTGTGGTGGTGTGCCATGGTGCAAGACTGTGTCAGGGGCGGCTAGGCGGTGGTAGCAACTTGGCAAGGGTGCATAGGGTGATGAGTAGGTGGATGCAAAGCTGGTGGTGCAACGAAATTAACACGGGCAGCACTAGAGTGGGGGTCTTACCGTCGACGCATGCCACGACAGTCTGAATGACCCGGCGGGAGGATAGCTCCAAATTGGAGCATGGCACAGCAAGGATCATGGCGCGATGGGGTCAGGTTACTGGCTAACTACACCATGAAGCCGTGGACTGAGTTAATTGGACTAAGGCGACTCCACCAAGCCTAATTAAAGGCACGGGTCCAGCGACCATGGCGATAGAGAAACAAGGGAAGGCAGGCATGGCTTGGCT
Source organism: Miscanthus floridulus (assembly GCF_019320115.1). Classification (NCBI taxonomy): domain Eukaryota; kingdom Viridiplantae; phylum Streptophyta; class Magnoliopsida; order Poales; family Poaceae; genus Miscanthus; species Miscanthus floridulus. The sequence continues at coordinate 176,142,158 of NC_089587.1, read as the reverse complement.
CATCGCTGTCGTGGCGGGACATGGCTCTCAACTCGGTGCACAATCGCGCACGTGCTACAGGCCACTGGGGAAATAGCCAAACATGCTCCGGACAGTTGGCCGCATTACCATAACTCACAAACCAACAACAGCTCGACCTTGTGCGCTGTAGTGGATGGCGCCGGTCTGAGGAGGGTGCCGCGCAGCGTCGCCTCGAGCACCAATGTGATGGCAATGCAGGCGGGGCAAGCCCACGCATGGCAAGGTGATGTGTGGGTAGGGCCATGAGCCGGTCATAGCAGGCCAATTGTGGCCATGCACGCACGGTCCCACGTAGGTGAGCGCGAGGCGATAGAGCAGCGTTGAAAGCATCTAGGCCCCTAGTTGGGTTTCGGTGATTAATGACAATACGTCATTACTACGACTAATGTGTGTTTTGCAGAGGCAATTAAGTTAGGTCATGGTAATGGAAATTGATTGGGCAATCATGGTTGTCATGCCCCTACAATAGAAATCGTTTCTTTTTTCAAAGGATGGACTAGTTCTAAGTGTCATTTGGTGTTGAAGAGTCACTTAGAGTAGTTTAGGACTTTGTTTTTCCTTTGGCCACACTATTAAGGGTGGTATGGACTAGTAGCTTGACCTAGGTGAGTCTAGTGGGTTAGGTATGGTGCACACTTATCAAATCTAGCATTAGGTAGCTCCAAAGTAGCCCTAAGATCAATTGGAACAATCTTCATTCACATATGATTGCGAGTTGGAAGTGAATGGAGGGTCAAATGTTGACCGAACACTGGTTCCAGTGTGACCGAACGCTGGTAGTAGAGTCTGGTCAGTTCATTTGATCAAGTGAAGTCATCTAGATGTGACCAGACGCTAAGAGAAATGTGACCGGATGCTGGGTACCAGAGTCTGGTCAACTCCAGTAAGGTTCTAGAGATAGAGAATCCTAATTGGATGTGTCCGATCAGTACTGACCGGACACTAGTCAGGTTCTGGTTACTGACCGAACATTGAACAGCGAAGCGACCGGACTCTGTGCTCCAACATCCGATCAACATCAGTAAGGTTCCAGAGAGCAGTTTTCGTGACTAGACGCTGGTCAGAGTTTGGTCATAGCTTAACTACTCGGTTGTGGGGAGAACTGACCGGAGCGTTTGGTCACCCCGTAGTGGCACATAACGGTTCGTTTTGAACAAGGGTGTATAAATACTTCCTCTATTCATTCAAGGGAGTACTCTTGCCCATTTCAACACCTAAGAAATGCCCTTGAGAATGCCAAGGAGAGCAAGAGCCTAGTGAGGTGATTGAGATTTGAGAATCCAAGATTAAGGCCTCATTAGCAAAAAGAGAGTAGCAAATGTGCATCCACTCTTCTTATTAGGCTTGTTGTGGTCAAGTGAGAGTTCTTGCTTGTTACTCTTGGTGATCGCCATCACCTAGATGGCTTGGTGGTGATTGGGAGTTTGGTGATCATCGGGTGGAGCTTGTGGATGACCCAACTCAAGTTGTGAGCGGTTGTGGGTGATTCACCGCGATGGAGTGTTGAAGAATCAACCCGTAGAGAGCACTTGATCATTGCGCGGATCAAAGGGGAGCTACACCCTTGCGTGGTTGCTCCAACAAGGACTAGTGGGGAGTGACGACTCTCCGATACCTCGGCAAAATATCACTGCATTCCTCCTTCTCTCTTTACTTTGAGCATTTACTTTGAGCAATTCAATTCTTGCCTTTACATTCATAGAATTGCAATGCTAGAGTAGGATTGGAACTTAGGTTGCAAAACTTTTGTGCTGTAGAACATTAGAAACACTTTCTAGGCATAAGGGGTGAAGTGGGCTAAGTGTAAGGTTTAATTATTGCAAAGAATTTTAGAATTAGCCCAATTCACCCCCCCCCCTCTTGGGCATATTGATCCTTTCAATTGGTATTAGGGCCTCGTGCTCACGTATTTAGGCTTAACCGCCTAGAGAAAGATGTCTCATGTAACACCCAAAAATTTTACTACAAATTAGCAATTAATTCTTAACCTTTATTACATTTTCTAGGTATTTTTAACTTAGGCCAAATAATAAATATTGGTTAAATAAAATAAACTATAAGGTTTAGAAACATGTTTGTTGCATTCATGCCGAAGCATATTGTTTTTGGTTGAGTGTAGGGCTAGTTGATTTGAAGTTGAATTCAAATTCCATTTGAATTTGGCTTAGAGTTGAAAATATATTTGGAAAAGAATTTGGTTTTGAAAAATTTACTTTTCTTCCTTATTCAGCCCAGCACAGGCCCAGCCTTTTCTTTCTTTTCTCCCCTTCCCGCATGGCCCACTGGCGGCCCAGCCGTGCCCATCCTTCCTCCTTCCTATTTTCTTCCGCGCCGGCCTGTTGCTCTAGCCCATTTGGCGACTTGCCCGCACCTCGCGGCCCTTTTTCCTTCCTTCCACGTGCACACCGCACAGCTCGGCCTAGCCAGGCGCATAGCCCACTCGGCGGCCTACTCCGCACGCCAGCGCGCGGCCCGCTCGGCCTTCACCCGAAGCCACCGCGCCAGCTCGTCTGTTCTCTCTCTCACTCACTGCGCTCTGGCCCCCGCATGTCAGCGCCTTCTTTTTCTTTCCTTTCTTCTTCCTCAGCCCTTCCTTTCTCCACCGCCCGGCTCTTTCCTTTCTCCGACCGCCATTAGCGCTGCACGGCAAGGAAATCCCGCCGCCGTTGCCACTTATGGAAAGCGACCGAATCCGCCCGCTTCCCTTCCTAATCCCGCTCGCCGTCCGGCCTATAAAACCCCGAGCAGAGCCCCGCCTTCTCTCCCATCCCTTGTTCTCGGTTTCTAGCAGCCGCTGCCGTAGCTTTCCCTCGCCCGCGCCTCAATCGCCGACACCGACGCGACTCCGAGCTTCGCAGCGACCTCCCGCAGCCGTAGGTATCACGCATTCGTCATTTTGGCCACGAAAACCTCGGATTCGACCTCAACCGCCTGCTCTTTCTCTCTCCAGAGCCCTGCCGCTGTTGACCAAGCTTCTAGACCTATCCCGAACGCCGAGATCACCTCCAACGGACTCACGGTGAGCTCCTGACCATGCCCGTACCCTCTGTTCGCAATTTGGTGCCCTGGAAAGCCATACTGGCAATTCCAGTTCACGCCGGCCATGGCGCCGCCAGCATGCGTTTCTTCCCCGGTGACCCGCTGCCACTGCTCATGCCTGCGTCATCAGATCGTCAAGGAACGGTCTAGATTAGACGGTACCGGTTCGGTCTACCATACGCCGTGGACTTGGTCCACAGAGCGGCGTCAGCACCCGCGTCAGCGCTGGCCCACGCCATGTGGTGCACCGCGCCTACCAGAAGCCACCATGTGGCCACCCAGTCAACAGCTGGGTCAACCCACAGTCAAGCGTGCCACTTTTTTTATTTAACCCCTCTGTTTTCTCATAATCAACCCGCGGTACTCATCAGTTCAAATTAATTTCTATTCAGTCCTATTTTTATTCAATTTAGACACTGTATTTTCCAGATTTAATGCCCACAGTCCTGTAACCATGATAATTTATATTTTTAATTGTTTTAATTCAAAAATAGGTTCAGTTTATTTACAGAAATGCCATTACATCCTATTTCATGCATAACTTTCACGTTTTAAGTCCGATTTGAGTGATTCTTTTGCTCACGTGTTCGTAGCAATGCATAGAATAGATTTGTAAGCTTTTCAATGTATGTTTTCACTATTTGGTGTATTGTTCTAATGGAAGTCTATCTTATATGCATGTAATGATTAGTATGATGTTTGATTTATGATTGGATCACGATTAGATGGTGAGCCATTTGAGGTGACTGAGGACCCCAGCAGGATCAGCAGTACTCTCAGGACGACTTTGAGGAAGGCAAGTGTACCAAAGGCCCCTTGTTACCTATGAACTACTATCACTTACATTCATGCATGTGTTTAAATTGAAATGCCTTTAAGGACTTTACCTAGATGATTCCTTGTACCACATATCCTTGATACCTGGGATTATTGGGTAGGCATTTTGGATAGATGCTGCAGCGCTTAACATGAAGTAATTATTAAGCATGATTAAAGGCTATATGCAATGTGATAAAATGGAGCTTTTTAGCAACAGATAGGGGGCTGGAGTACGGGGTTGAGTACTCTAGTGCCTCTCCATAAGGACTTAATCCTGAAGTGGCAACCCAGGAGGGACCGTACAACCCCGAGTGTCATATGGCTCTGACTTTAACCTATTAACTAGATTGTACTAGCTCGTCTATAGCTCCGGTAAGGGGTAAGAGGGTATCTTTCCTTTTTCTATTAGGGTGTGCACCGTGCTGTGATGCCCACGTGTGCCATTCCTTTGTAGCTATGACCTGTTAGTGCAACTAGCTAAGGGTTTCATAGTGAAACTCTGCCACACTTCCTGGGAAGAGGTGTAGTGGGTCTCACGAACCCCGGCATTGGGAATCACGGCTCGGTGGGTAAAGATGAACAATTTCTGTAGAAATAATTAACCTGTTATAATAGCTGTGCTCATGGATATGAGCGGTCTGGATCCTTCGAGATTAGTGGTTACTGTGGATGATGGATGGTTGGGAATTGAGATAAAACTTGATGATACTTTAATACCACTTGGGATTTAGGACTGTTCATTAAAGTAGTGATTTAGGATGCTAAAATTTGATCAACTAAAATTGCGAACCGCAGTCAAACAGTGTCAAGCCTTTTTGACCCTCGTAGATCCCTTTGATATACTTGCTAAGCATGGTGAGCTTACACTTGCTTTACATCCAATAAAAATCCTGGATGGGTAATAGATAATTGATATGAAGAGTTTCCGGAGGATGTCCAGGACTACTAGGGAGACATTCACCAGTTGGAGTCCCTGTGGCAGTTGGGCTAGTTATTCCGTTGTGATTGTAATAATATTGCCTTTGAGCAAACTTTGTACTTACTTTATGATGAGATATGCGATGTAATAAGTACTTTACTTTGATACTATTGTAATTTGTGATATATGTGTGTGTTTGGACATCCTGGGAGCACATATATGAGTACTTGGTTTTGCAATGCAAAATTGGGTGCGACAAATTGGTATCAGAGCTATAACTGACTGTAGGACGAACAACCTAGTTAGAAATGGACGTTTCTAGGATTTCATTACCTTTATTTTACTACTTTTACTTTGCTATAAAATTTTTGCTTATATTCTGTTCTTTATCTGTTGCCAAAAATTATTTTGTTCTAATACTCAACCTTTTCATTCTTGTAGATGGCCCATACCAAGCAGACCCCACGCAAGAGGACCATCCTGATGCCCACTAGGAGGACCAAGTTCACTTTGGGCAAGCATGTCCCGGCACATCTGGTGGAAGCTCTGAGGAACCAGGAGGAGGAACCGCCTGTGGAGGTGCCCATGGGGGAACCTCTGGAGGACTTGCTGGAGGATCCAATGGATGAAGAAACAGAAGAGGGACCCATGTTTGAGGAGCCCATTGAGATAGAGGAGTCTGAGGAGGATCCCGAGGAGGAGCATGAACAAGGTGGCCAGGAGGGAGCTGGTGACCTCGATGATGGAGATGGCTCTGATGATTCCGATGCTGATGGAGGTGATGATGGTGGAGACAGTGGAGATGGTGGTGATGATGGAGGAGACGGTGGAAATGGGGGTAATGACAGTGATGATGATCATAATGCACTGTTGGCTCAGGAATGGACCGTGGAGATCTACTACGACTTGGAGGGTGATGGCTACTACCACCCTAGGCTTCTCGCACTTGTGCATCGCTACCACCCCAGAGGCACTGTTCAGTACAGGACGGAGCATTGGACCCACCCTGACTACACCGGCTTCTAGGAGACAGAAGTGTACATCTGAGAGGGGACTCAGGTGCGCTACATCCATCGTGCCACCACTGCATGGCTCACACGTGCGGCCGTCATTAGGGATGCAGCTCGACAGGCGTTGATGGTCAACCACGACCGTCACTTCGACGACATTGCCTGGGAGGACGACCGCTATCTTCCCTGCCGTCGGAGCAGACAGTCTACGTGCAACATCACTACACCACTTGGAGAGGCGAACCTAAGGCTAAGGCCTACCCTGTTGTGCTTGGCTGAGATCAACACCGACTTGGATCAGACCCTGGATGAGCTCGATGTCATGGGGAGGGCCTACATGCAGCTGACCCGTGAGAATGCTAAACTGAAGCAGCAGCTAGGAGGTCCAGATGTGGAAGATTCAGGAGTGCCCGCTCAGTCGCCCCCGAGGACCAGAGGAGAGTTTGGAGACCCCAGCACCAGCACCAACATCGACCCGTACCCATAGGAGAGTCTTAAAAATATGTAATAAGCACGCGTAGTTACGCGAGAGAGTATTTAGTTTCTTTCTTTTAAATGTTGGAGAAGTGTTAGTTGCATGGTTGGATGTTTATCATTATGAATAATGTTTGATTTGGATCTTTGATATGATTGTGATGACTTGTGGGCATGTCCACGGTCATTTAGTTAAGGTTAACGTTTAAGGATATTATGAATAAATAGTTTGGGTTTTGTTTTATCATGCTGTCCATTCTGTATCATTTGGAGCAGTCTGTCTTTATCAGTTCATATCTCATAATCTAGATGTCCAATGATCATGAAATTTTTATGGAGATAAGTAGACTTCAATATCTTTCTTTTGGCTCTGGAATCACCTCAATACCTATTATAAATTGTGAGATACAGCTGTTTTAAATTGAGGTTTCTGTGCTGTCAGAATTCTGGAACAGTACTGCTTATCATATGTATTTGACTAAGTAAACGTCAGAATCTGGAAAAGTGTTCTAAATAAAAGTTGTAGAGAATTTCATAAGTTTTCCAGAAAGGTAAAATACGAAATCATATGATAAACAGAGAGTGAGATATGCACATTTTATAGCACTATTGTTGTCCAACTCGCTGGAAAAGTTCAGAACAAATATCTTCCTGCATACCCTACATTTATCTCTATCTACACCTACTCTTGTTACACCAGTATCTTGTAAGAGTTATATGCTTGGACATGTGAGACTTATATGATGCATCTACAGATGGTGAACACTAGGAGGAACAACCAGGGAGGCGAGGAACTGCCACCACCACCCCCAGTCACCATGGAGCAGCTAATGATGATGCAGACCCAGTTGCTTCAGCAGATGACCCAGAATATGCAGAACATGGGGCAAGGGAATGGGAATGCACCCCCTCATGTTAGAGATAAGAGGGGAGAGTTCCTGAAAGGACACCCACCTGTATTCAAGCACTCTGCCGACCCACTCCAAGCTGATGATTGGCTACGTGCCATTGAGAGGCAACTGGAGATTGCCCAATGTGATGATAAGGAGAAGGTTTTATATGCTTCTGGACAGTTGCAAGGAGCTACACTGGATTGGTGGGACGCATTCCGCTTCGGCCGTACCGAAGCTAATCCCATCACTTGGGCTGAGTTCCGTAGTGCCTTTCGCACTCACCACGTGCCTGCAAGACTGATGAAGCTGAAGAAGGAGTTATTGGCTCTCAAGCAGGGGAGCATGACTGTTGCTGAATATCGTGACAAGTTCATACAATTGTCACGGTATGCACCGACTGAGGTAGATGAGGACGGAAAGAGGCAGGAGCTATTTATGGAGGGCTTGAATGATGGTCTCTAGTACCAGCTATTGTCTCATACCTTTGCTAACTTCCAGCAGCTGGTGGACAAAGCTTTAGTGATTGAGAACAAGCGTCGCCAGATGGAGGACAAAAAGAGGAAATTTCAAGGACAACAATCCGAGAGCAATTCTCACTTCCGTACCAACCCTCAACAAGCTCAACCTCAGCAGCGCTTTCAAGGTCAGACAGGTCCCAACCGCAACCAGCAGCAGCAGCAGCATGCACAGCAGCAGCAGCAGTAGTACAAGGCACTAGCTCAGCGCCAGCAGCAGCCCAACAATGTACCGATGAGGAATAATGCCCCCAATACTCCACAGAGGAATGGCGCACCAAAAACGCCAAATGCAGTTAATGACAACAAATGCTTCAATTGTGGAGAGCCGGGACATTACTCCAACAGATGCCCCAAGAAGACGGCTAACTCACAGCAGAATTATGTTTGAGGAAAGGTGAACCACATGACTGCTGAAACAGCTCCAGAGGCACTGGATGTGGTGATCGGTACGTTTCCGGTCAACTCAAACTCAGCTATAGTACTTTTTGATTCTGGTGCTTCGCATTCCTTCATAACATATACATTCATAAAGAAGCATGGTATTCCAGTAAGTGTTATGAAGAAACATATGTTAGTAAGCTCACCTGGTGGGGTAATGAAAGCAGAGTGGATATGCTTAGCTGCTAGTCTCAGCATAAGGGGGGTAGAATTTCAAGCAAATCTTGTAGTCATAAATTCCACCAGTATCGATGTCATCTTGGGTATGGATTGGCTAAGGTTGCAGAAAGCAGTTATTAATTGTGGTAATAGTTCTGTGAATCTTACCACTTCATCTAGAGAGGAAGTTGTGTATGTGGCAACTCAGTCAGCTGCAGACATCTGCTGGGTTAATCAGTTGGAGGGCACAACCTTAGAAGATATAAGGATAGTAAATGAGTACCTAGATGTCTTCCCTGAGGAATTGCCAGGTATGCCACCTGACCAAGACATCGAGTTTATAATTGAACTTTTACCTGGAACTGCACCCATAGCTAAGAGACCCTATAGAATGGAAGTGAATGAATTAGCAGAACTTAAGAAACAATTAAGGTAATTGTTAGATAAGGGTTATGTTCAACCTAGTTCATCACCTTGGGGTGCACCAGTACTGTTTGTAGAAAAGAAGGATGGTACACAAAGGATGTGCATAGACTACAGGTCACTTAATGAGGTCACAATTAAGAACAAGTACCCACTATCTAGAATTGATGACCTATTTGACCAGTTGAAAGGGGCTTGTGTGTTTTCCAAGATCGACCTTCGATCTGGATACCATCAGTTGAGGATAAGATGTACTAACATCCCCAAGACTGCTTTTGTGACCTGATATGGACTGTATGAGTTCACAGTCATGTCTTTTGGCCTGACAAATGCACCTGCTTACTTCATGTATCTGATGAACAAAGTGTTCATGGAGTACCTTGACAAGTTTGTCGTCGTGTTCATTGATGACATACTAGTGTACTCTAAGAATGAAGAAGAACATGAAGGACATTTGAGGTTGGTGTTGCAGAAGCTTAGAGAACATCAGCTTTATGCCAAGTTCAGCAAATGTGAGTTCTGGCTAAAAGAAGTATCTTTCCTTGGTCACATAATCTCTAATGGAGGAGTAGCAGTAGATCCCAAGAAGGTTAGAGATGTGTTGAGTTGGAAGCCACCTAAAGATGTTAGTGAGATTTGGAGTTTTCTGGGTATGGCTGGGTATTATAGGAGATTCATCGAGGGATTTTCTAAGTTAGCCAAGCCCATGACTGCTTTGTTGGAGAATAATGCCAAATTCGTATGGACTAAGCAATGTCAGGATAGTTTTGAGGAGTTGAAGAAGAGATTGACTTCTGCCCCAGTGCTTTTCTTACCTCATCTCACCAAAAGCTTCTCTATCTACTTGATGCCTCACGGTAGGGACTAGGTGGTGTTCTTATGCAAGAAGGCAGAGTTGTTGCCTATGCATCCAGACAGCTGAGAAAACATGAGTTAAATTATCCGACTCATGATATGGAATTGGTAGCTGTGGTGCATGCTCTTAAGATTTGGAGGCACTACTTGATTGGTCATAAGTGTGAGATTTATACGGACCATAAGAGTTTGAAGTACATATTCACGCAGTCAGATCCAAATCTAAGGCAGCGCAGATGGCTAGAGTTAATCAAGGATTATGATTTAGATATACACTATCACCCGGGAAAGGCTAATGTTGTAGTAGATGCCTTGAGTAGAAGGAGTTATGTGAACATGGCCTATACAACTCAACTGCCTAAAGAGTTGTGTGAAGAGTTCAAATACCTGAATTTGGGTATTGTGGCCAACACCATGGAGTTAGAGGTAGAACCTACTCTGGAACAAGAGATTCGTAAGGGATAGTTGAATGACGAGAGGATCAAGGATATTGTAGAGCATATAGTGATTGGTAAAGCCCCAAGATTCCACATGGATGATCAAGGGACGGTATGGTTTGGTAAAAGGATTTGTGTGCTAGAAGTAAAATCTATTAGGGAGTCTATCTTGAGGGAAGCTCATGACTCAGCCTATTCCATACACCCAGGAAGTACTAAAATGTATCTTGATCTTAAAGAGAGATACTGGTGGTATGGACTAAAGAGAGATGTAGCTAAACATGTGGCTATATGTGATACATGCCAAAGAGTGAAAGCAGAACATTAGAGGCCAGCAGGTTTGCTACAGCCTATGAAGATACCTGAGTGGAAATGGGAAGAAGTTGGAATGGACTTTATAGTTGGATTGCCCCATACATAGAGAGGATTTGACTCTATCTGGGTGATTGTTGACCATCTGACAAAAGTGGCACATTTCATTCTGGTCAAGGTAACTATTTGAGTGCAAAGTTAGCAGAGTTATGTATGGAAAGGATTGTATGTTTACATGGAGTACCAAAGAAGATTGTTTCGGATAGGGGTACATAGTTCACATCACATTTTTGGCAGAAATTGCATGAGTCAATGGATACAAAGTTGAACTTTAGCTCAGCTTACCATCCTTAAACAGATGGATAGACCGAGAGAACAAATCAGATCTTAGAAGATATGCTAAGAGCTTGTGCTCTGCAGTATGGGACAAGTTGGGATAAGAGTTTACCTTATGCCGAATTCTTCTATAATAATAGCTACCAAAAGAGTCTTAAGATGGCACCGTTTGAGGCATTGTATGGCAGGAAGTGCAGAACACCATTGTTTTGGAATCAAACGGGGGAAAGTCAAGTCTTTGGACCAGATGTCTTGCAACTGGTAGAAAAACAAGTACAAACAATAAGGCAAAACTTGAAGGTTGCACAGTCCCGACAGAAAAGCTATGCGGACACGAGAAGAAGAGATTTGGTGTTTGAAATCAGTGACTTTGTCTATCTCAAAGTTTCACCTATGAAAGGAGTTAAGAGATTTCATACCAAGGGAAAGTTGTCACCTAGGTATGTGGGACCATTCAAGATCATCAACAGGAGAGGAGAAGTTGCTTACCAGCTAGAGTTACCGGAGCAGCTCTTAGGTGTTCATGATGTCTTCCATGTGTCACAACTTAAGAAATGTTTGAGAGTACCTGAGGAACAACTACCTTTGGAAGAACTAGATATCTGAGAGGATTTATCATACAAAGAATATCCAGTAAGAATCTTGGAAACAGCGGAGAGAATCACAAGGAGCAAAATAATAAGAATGTGCAAGGTTTAGTGGAACAGACACTCAGTGGATAAGGCAACTTGGGAAAGAGAGGAAGATCTGAGAACTGACTATCCCAATCTCATTGAACCATCCGAATCTTGAGGACGAGATTCATCTTAAGGGGGTAGGTTTGTAACACCCAAAAATTTTACTACAAATTAGCAATTAATTCTTAGCCTTTATTACATTTTCTAGGTATTTTTAACTTAGGCCAAATAATAAATATTGGTTAAATAAAATAAACTATAAGGTTTAGAAACATGTTTGTTGCATTCATGCCGAAGCATATTGTTTTTGGTTGAGTGTAGGGCTAGTTGATTTGAAGTTGAATTCAAATTCCATTTGAATTTGGCTTAGAGTTGAAAAATATATTTGGAAAAGAATTTGGTTTTGAAAAAATTACTTTTCTTCCTTATTCAGCCCAGCATAGGATCAGCCTTTTCTTTCTTTTCTCCCCTTCCTGCGCGGCCCACTGGCGGCCCAGCCGCGCCCATCCTTCCTCCTTCCTATTTTCTTCCACGCTGGCCTGTTGCTCTAGCCCATTTGGTGACTTGCCCGCACCGTGCGGCCCTTTTTCCTTCCTTCCACGCGTGCACCGCATAGCTTGGCCCAGCCAAGCGCATAGCCCACTCGGCGGCCTGCCCCGCATGCCAGCGCGCGGCCTGCTCGTCCTTCACCCAAAGCCACCGCACCGGCTCGTCCGCTCTTTGTCTCACTCACTGCGCTCCGGCCCCCGCATGTCAGCGCCTTCTTTTCCTTTCCTTTCTTCTTCCTCAGCCCTTCCTTTCTCCACCGCTCAGCTCTTTCCTTTCTCCGGGCGCCGTCAGCGCTGCACGGCAAGGAAATCCCGCCGCCGTCGCCACTTATGGAAAGCGACCGAATCTGCTCGCTTCCCTTCCTAATCCCGCTCGCCGTACGGCCTATAAAACCCCGAGCAAAGCCCCGCCTTCTCTCCCATCCCCTATTCTTAGTTTCCAGCAGCCGCCGCCGTAGCTTTCCCTCGCCCACACCTCAATCGCCGACGCCGACATGACTCCAAGCTTCGCAGCGACCTCCCGTAGCCATAGGTATCGCGCATTCGTCATTTTGGTCACAAAAACCTCGGATTCGACCTCAACCGCCTGCTCTTTCTCTCTCCAAAGCCCTACCGCCATCGACCAAGCTTCTGGACCCATCCCGAACACCGAGATCACCTCCAATGGACTCACGGTGAGCTCCTGACCATGCCCGTACCCTCCATTCGCGATTTGGTGCCCTGGAAAGCCATACCGGCGATTCCAGTTCACACCAGCCATGGCACCGCCGGCATGCGTTTCTTCCCCGGTGACCCGCTGCCACTGCTCACGCCTGCGCCATCAGATCGTTAAGGAATGGTCTAGATTAGACGGTACCGGTTCTGTCTACCGTACGCCGTGGACTTGGTCCACAGAGCGGTGTTAGCACCCGCGTCAGCGCTGGCCCATGCCATGTGGTGCACCGCACCTACCAGAAGCCGCCACATGGCCGCCCAGTCAACAGCTGGGTCAACGCGCAGTCAAGCGCGCCACTTTTTTGATTTAACCCCTCTGTTTTCTCATAATCAACCCGCGGTACACATCAGTTCAAATTAATTTCTATTCGGTCCTATTTTTATTCAATTTAGGCCCTGTATTTTCTAGATTTAATGCCCACAGTCCTGTAACCGTGATAATTTATATTTTTAATTGTTTTAATTCAAAAATAGGTTTAGTTTATTTACAGAAATGCCATTACATCATATTTCATGCATAACTTTCACGTTTTAAGTCTGATTTGAGTGATTCTTTTGCTCACGTGTTCGTAGCAATGCATAGAATAGATTTGTAAGCTTTTCAATGTATGTTTTCACTATTTGGTGTACTGTTCTAATGGAAGTCTATCTTGTATGCATGTAATGATTGGTATGATGTTTGATTGATGATTGGATCACGATTAGATGGTGAGCCATTTGAGGTGACTGAGGACCGCCAGTAGGATCAACAGTACTCTTAGGACCCCCAGCAGGAAGGCAAGTGTACCAAAGGCCCCTTGTTACCTATGAACTACTATCACTTACATTCATGCATGTGTTTAAATTGAAATGCCTTTAAGGACTTTACCTAGATGATTCCTTGTACCACATATCCTTGATACCTGGGATTATTGGGTAGGCATTTTGGATAGATGTTGCAATGCTTAACATGAAGTAATTATTAAACATGACTAAAGGCTATATGCAATGTGATAAAATGGAGCTTTTTAGCAATAGATAGGGGGCTGGAGTATGGGGTTGAGTACTCTAGTGCCTCTCCATAAGGACTTAATCCTGAAGCGGCAACCCAGGAGGGACCGTACAACCTCGAGTGTCACATGGCTCTGACTTTAACCTTTAACTAGATTGTACTAGCTCATCTGTAGCTCTAGTAAGGAGTAAGAGGGTATCTTTCCTTTTTCTGTTAGGGTGTGCACCGTGCTGTGATGCCCACGCGTGCCATTCCTTTGTAGCTATGACCTGTTAGTGCAACTAGCTAAGGGTTTCATAGTGAAACTCTGCCACACTTCCTGGGAAGAGGTGTAGTGGGTCTCGCAAACCCCGGCATTGGGAATCATGGCTTGGTGGGTAAAGATGTACAATTTCTGTAGAAATAATTAACCTGTTATAACAGCCGTGCTCATGGATATGAGCGGTCTGGATCCTTCAAGATTAGTGGTTACTGTGGATGATGGATGGTTGGGAATTCAGATAAAACTTGATGATACTTTAATACCACTTGGGATTTGGGGCTGTTCATTAAAGTAGTGATTCAGAATGCTAAAATTTGATCAACTAAAATTGCGAACCGCAGTCAAACAGTGTCAAGCCTTTTTGAGCCTCATAGATCCCTTTGATATACTTGCTAAGCATGGTGAGCTTACACTTGCTTTATATCTAATGAAAATCCCGGATGGGTAACAGATAATGGATATGAAGAGTTTTCGGAGGATGTCCAGGACTACTAGGGAGACGTTCACAAGTTGGAGTCCCTGTGGCAGTTGGGCTAGTTATTCCGCTGTGATTGTAATAATATTGCCTTTGAGCAAACTTTGTACTTACTTTATGATGAGATATGCGATGTAATAAGTACTTTACTTTGATACTATTGCAATTTGTGATATATGTGTGTGTTTGGACATCCTAGGTGCACATATATGAGTACTTGGTTTTGCTATGCAAAATTGGGTGTGACATCTCACGGGGATGGACCTTCTCCTATCTTTGAGGGAGATGATTTTCCTTATTGAAAAATCTGCATGGAGGCGTATTTAGAAGCTCTAGATGTTGGAATTCTTAGATCCGCCTCTTAAGGTTTCCCAAAACCTAGGGATCCCATGCACCTTCAAGGCGATAAAGTGAATTACAAAAAATGGAATGCAAAGGCTAGAAACACCATCTTTAGAGGTCTTTACAAAGATGTGTTTAACCAGGTGGGGAACCACAAGGACGCCCATGCACTATGGTTGGATATTTGTGCGATCCATGAGGGAACTAAGAGCGAGCGTGAGGAACACTATCATCTCATAGTGAAAAAGCTTAATTCTTTTGAGATGCTTCCTAAAGAGAGTGCTAATGAAATGTACTCATGCTTGAATATTCTTGTAGAGGAAGTCAATGGGCTCAGACTTACACAAATGTAACCATCCGATGTTGTAAGATAGATCTTGAGTGTCTTTCCCATTGACAAATATGGGCACATTGTGACCGTGCTTCATCAAGGTGATCTTTCTACCGCTACACCAACTCAAATCTTGGGAAAGATCAACGCTCATGAGATGTACATGCACATCACACCACAAAGATTGCTCATCCTCTACCAAGAAGAAAGACAAAGACTTGGCATTCAAGGCTAGCCAAGAGAAGGGCAAAGCAAGAATTGAGTATGAGAGCTCAAGTGATGATGAAGTTGATGATGCAAGTCTTGCTCTCATGGTGAGAAGAACCGCTAAGATGCTTAAGATGCTCAACAAGAATGGTGTCAAGTTTGATGGGAAGAAAAAGAAGTTCTTCACTAGCAATAGAAGGAAGCCAATCTCAAAGATGGATTGTTATAATTGCGGAGAACTTTGTCATCTAGCACATCAATGCACAAAGCCCAAGAAAGACAAGTACAAGAACAAGTACAAGGGCAAGAAAGATGACTCAAGTAATGAAGATGAAGATGAGAAGAAGAAAAACAAGCCATACAAGAAGAAAGATGGCAAGAAGAAGGACTTCCGCAAGAAGAAGAAAAATGGCAAGGTATGCATCATCGGTGATTGGCTCACGGATGTTGATTCATCAAGTTGCTCAACCGATGATGATAGTGAGAATGAGAAGGTGGCCGCAATTGTGATTGACTCTTCATCATCTTCACCGATACCACCGCTACCATCCTCTACACACCTATGTCTTATGGCCAAGGGTGAACGAAAGGTATCAAATGATGATGATAGTAGTGGTGATGATCATGCTAGCATTGATGATAGTGATAGTGATGATGATGAATTTGAATCACCTTCATATGATGATCTTGTTAAATTGCTAAATCAATACACTAAGATCATTAGAAAGACTAGAGCCCAGAATGAAAAGCTAGAACATAAGAATGACTCTCTTTTAGCTAAATGTGACATAGCGGAAAAGGCTAGTGTTGAGCTTAGAGAAGCAAATAATGCTATGTCATCCAAACTCAAGGAGCTCAAATCTTCTAAGAAAGAGCTTAAAGAAAAACATGATAAACTTGATGGGATACATAATGAGCTCATCACTAGCTACAACATGCTAAAAGAAGAGTATACCAACCTCAAGGTTAATCATGACAAGCTTGTTATCTCTCATAAGTTTTTATCCAATGAGCCACATGATGCTACTAACGATGTTGTTAAGATTGATATAGCTACATCATGTGATGATTTGATTATTGAGAGCATTGAGTGAGGTTCTAGTAGCAAAAGCAAGCAAGTGGTTGAGTCCGATAACTATGATGAATATGTCAAGATCAAGAATGAGAATGAGAAGCTTAAGAAAGATCTTGAAGAGCTATCAACCACCAACACTATTGTGATAGAGAACCTTGATCATGACTATGATATAGAGCTCAAAGAAGAGAATGACAAACTCAAAGAGGAGAACAAGAGACTCAAGTAAGAGAAAAATCATGATGAGCTAAAAGAAGAGAACAAGAAGCTCAAGTTGGAGAAAGAACATCTCGAGATTGGCTTGAGTAAGTTCACAAGAGGCAAGCATCTTCAAAGTGAGCTACTCATGAACACCATCATGAAGATGGATAGAAGTGGGATTGGATATTTGGGAAATCAAGAGAAGAAGGCTCAAGCTCAACAACAACAACAACACAAGTCAAAGCCAAAGCCAAAGAGGTGTTTTGAGTGTGGACAAGAAGCTCACTTTGCCCATGAGTGTCAAACTCCACCACCACAACCATTGCCCAAGCTTGCTAGACCTTTTACTTTCAATGTTCATTACATGCTTAGAAAGGATTCTAATGGTAAAATGAAAGTCATATTCTTAGGACCTCCCAACAAGAATAGGCCTAAGAAAATTTGGGTTGCAAAGTCACTTGTAGAGAAAGTCAAGGGCCCTCAACAAGTTTGGGTCCCTAAACAAGCTTGATCTCTTGTGTGTAGGTGACCTACAAGACCAGTGGAAGTCATTAGGTAACTGATAGTGGTTGCACACAACATATGACTGGTGATCCTCGTATGTTCACCTCACTAGATGAAGAAGTAGATGGCCAAGAAAGAATTACATTTAGAGATAATTCAAAGGGCAAAGTCAAAGGATTGGGCAAAGTGGAAATATCAAATGATCACTCTATCTCAAATGTGCTTTATGTTGCTTCCTTGAGCTTCAACTTGCTATCCGTTGGACAATTGTGTGATCTTGGCTTCCAATGTTTGTTTACTGAGAAGGAAGTGGTTGTATCAAAGAAAGATGATGATAAGTTATATTCAAGGGATTTAGATACAACAACCTATATCTAATGGATTTCACCTCCGAAGATGCTAACTTGAAGACATGCCTATTCACCAAAACATCACTTGGGTGGCTATGGCATAGAAGACTTGCTCATATTGGGATGAGCTCACTCAAGAAGCTTATGAAGAATGAATTGGTGAGAGGGTTGAAGGATGTGAAATTTGAGGACAAGCTTTGTAGTGCATGTCAAGCCGGCAAACAAGTTGCAAACACTCATCCTACAAAAGCTTTCGTGTCAACAACAAGAGTGCTAGAGCTCCTTCACATGGACTTATTTGGACTAACAACATACAAGAGTTTGAGAGGAAATCTTTATTGTCTTATAATTGGTGATGACTACTCAAGATATACATGGGTGTTCTTCCTTCATGACAAGACCGAAGTTGCATCATGCTTCAAGAAGTTTGCCAAGAGAGCACAAAATGAGTTTGAAGTGAAGCTTAAGAAGATTAGAAGTCATAAGAGTTTGACAACACAAACATTGAAGCCTATTATGATAAAGTTGGAATCAAGCATGAGGTCTCCGCAACATACACTCCTCAACAAAATGATGTAGTTGAGAGAAAGAACCGGACACTTATCACTCTAGCAAGAACAATGCTTGATGAGTACAACACACCCGAAGGTCTATGGGCGGAAGCTATCAACACCGCATGTTATGCATCCAACCGCCTATTCCTTCAAAAGTTCCTTGGCAAGACACCTTATGAGTTGCTAAATAGGAAGAAGCCGGACATCTCCTTCTTTAGGGTGTTTGGTTGCAAATGCTACATCTACAAGAAGCGACAACACCTAGGGAAGTTTCAAAGATGTTATGATATTGGTTTTCTTGTTAGTTACTCATCAAAGTCTAAAGCATATTGAGTATTTAATTATGCCACCAGCTTGGTTGAAGAAACATATGATGTGGAATTTGATGAATCTAACGGCTCCCAAGGAGCACATGAGAATCTTGATGATGTAGGTGATGAACCATTGAGGGAGGCTATGAAGAACATTCCGGTTGGAGACATCAAGCCTAAAAATAATGATGATGATGTACAAGTTGAAAGGATCAAGATGCCCAAGAGGGGGGTGAATTGGGCTAATTCTAAAATTCTTTGATATAATTAAACCCTACAATTAGCCCACATCACCCCTTGTACCTAGAAAGTGATTCTAATGATCTACTGCACAAAAGTTTAGCACCCTAAGTTCCAATCCTACTCTAGCATGACAATTCTAAGAATATAAAGACAAGAATTGAATTGCTCAAAAGTAAACGCTCAAAGTAAAGAGAGGAGAAGGAACACGGTGATGTTTTGCTGAGGTATCAGAGAGTCGCCACTCCCCACTAGTCCTCATTGGAGCACCTGCGCAAGGGTGTAGCACCCCCTTGATCCGCACAAGGATCAAGTGCTCTCTACGGGTTGATTCTTCGACACTCCATCGCGGTGAATCACCCACAACCGCTCACAACTTGAGTTGGGTCATCCACAAGCTCCGCCGGATGATCACCAAACTCCCTATAACCACCAAGCTATCTAGGTGATGGCGATCACCAAGAGTAACAAGCAAGAACTCTCACTTGACCACAACAAGCCTAATGAGAAGGGTGGATGCACACTTGCTACTCTCTTTTTGCTAATGAGGCCTTAATCTTGGATTCTTAAATCTCAATCACCTCACTAGGCTCTTGCTCTCCTTGGCACTCTCAAGGGTGTTTCTTAGTAGTTGAAATGGGCAAGAGTACTCCCTTGAATGAATAGAGGAAGTATTTATACACCCTCGTTCAAAATGAAACGTTATGTGCCACTGCAGGGTGACCGGACGCTTCGAAGTTTCAAAGACGTTGTGATATTGGTTTTCTTGTTGGTTACTCATCAAAGTCTAAAGCACATCGAGTATTTAATCATGCCACTGGCTTGGTTGAAGAAACATATGATGTGGAATTTGATGAATCTAACGACTCCCAAGGAGCACATGTGAATCTTGATAATGTAGGTGATGAACCATTGAGGGAGGCTATAAAGAACATTCCGGTTGGAGACATCAAGCCTAAAGATAATGATGATGATGTACAAGTTGAAAGGATCAAGATGCCCAAGAGGGGGTGAATTGGGCTAATTCTAAAATTCTTTGCAATAATTAAACCCTACAATTAGCCCACTTCACCCCTTGTGCCTAGAAAGTGATTCTAATGATCTACTGCACAAAAGTTTAGCACCCTAAGTTCCAATCTTACTCAAGCATGGCAATTCTAAGAATGTAAAGACAAGAATTGAATTGCTCAAAAGTAAATGCTCAAAGTAAAGAGAGGAGAAGGAACGTGGTGATGTTTTGCCGAGGTATCAGAGTCTCCACTCCCCACTAGTCCTCGTTGGAGCACCCACGCAAGGGTGTAGCTCCCCCTTGATCCGTGCAAGGATCAAGTGCTCTCTATAGGTTTATTCTTTGACACTCCGTCACGGTGAATCACCCACAACTGCTCACAACTTGAGTTAGGTCATCCACAAGCTCCGCCGGATGATCACCAAACTCCCTATCACCACCAAGCCATCTAGGTGATGCCGATCACCAAGAGTAACAAGCAAGAACTCTCACTTGACCACAACAAGCCTAATGAGAAGGGTGGATGCACACTTGCTACTCTCTTTTTGCTAATGAGGCCTTAATCTTGGATTCTCAAATCTCAATCACCTCACTAGGCTCTTGCTCTCCTTGGCACTCTCAAGGGTGTTTCTTAGCTATTGAAATGGACACAAGTACTCCCTTGAATGAATAGAGGAAGTATTTATATACTCTCGTTCAAAATGAACTGTTATGTGCCACTGCGGGGTGACCGGACTCTCTGATCAAGGTGATCGGATGCTCCGGTCAGTTCTCCCCGCCACTAAGCTGTTAAGTAGTGACCGAAGTCTGACCAGCGTCTAGTTAGCACTGACCGGACGCATCCGGTCACGAAAACTACTCTCTGGAACCTTACTGATGTTGACCAGATTCTGGCACCCAGCGTCCGATCACTTTGCTGCTCAGCATCCGGTCAGTAGCTGGAACCTGACTAGCGTTCGGTCAGCACTGACCGGACGCATCCGATCAGAATTCTCCCTCTTTGGAACCTTACTGGAGTTGACCAGACGCTGGCACCCAGCGTCCAGTCGCTTTTCACTCAGCGTTTGGTCGCAACCAGATGACTTTGTCTTGATTAAATGAACTGATCGGACTCTACTACTAGCATTCGGTCACACCGGAACCAGCGTTTGGTCAACATTTGACCCTCCATTCACTTCTAACTCAAAATCATATGTGAATGAAGTTTGCTCCAATTGATCTTAGGGCTATTTAGGAGCTACCTAGTGCTAGATTTGAGAAGTGTGCACCACACCTAACCCACTAGACTCACCTAGGTCAAGCTACTAGTCTATACCCCCTTAATAGTACGGTCAAAGGAAAAACAAAGTCCTAAACTACTCTAAGTGTCTCTTCAACTCCAAATGACACTTAGAACTAGTCCATCCTTAACCTTATCGTCCATCCTTTGAAAACCGAAATGATTTCTATCATAGGGGCATGACAACCATGATTGCCCAATCAATTGCCATTACCATGAACTAACATAATTGCCTCTACAAAACACACGTTAGTCATAGTAATCACGTATTGTCATTAATCACCGAAACCCAACTAGGGGCCTAGATGCTTTCAATCTCCCCCTTTTTGGTGATTGATGACAATACAACCTCGAGTATATAAAAGAGATGAGGTTTTCAACATGCTTGGTTGATATAAGCTTTTGATAATAAGAACAAAAGAGTTAGGTAAGCTTATATAACCCAAGCCAACATGATGCACTCAATTGATATAAAATAAGCATGAGTATAAGTAATAAAGCTCATTTGCATCGGAGTAAAACGCAGAAGCAAAGCAAATGAGCATAACCATGTGACATGACATATAAATAATTCAAGTAGAGAGCACATATGTCACATATCACATAAATATCACATTAATATCACTATCACATAAATATCATGATCACACGTATGTAGTTCAATGTATGAAAGTAAACATGAATGCATAATAATGTATCACACATAAAAAGCCAAATATAATAAATAAGCTCCCTCCAGATATATCGCTCCCCCTAAGTCTCATACTTGATCCCTCTCCCCCTTTAGCATTAAACACCAAAAACTAAGGGTCTATCAGCGGGGCAGCAGCGGATGAGTCGAGCGCTGAGGTGCGATGAGCAATCTAGAACTAGGTAGCATCATCATCTGATCCTAAACTCTGAGCAGTCTAGCCCTCTATCACTAGAAGTGACACTGAAGCGGTCTGGGTCAGATCTGGAACTGGTGCGACCTATGACTCTATAGGTATGACTGTAGTAGGTGGCTCTGATGATGCAACTAATGATAGGAGCATCTCTGTAGTCCTAGTAATAGAACAACTGTGGAAGGACTAGGGACATGTAGATCTGGTAGTGTAGGCTGCCCTGTCAACTCACTGAAGGTAGCACCAAGGCTCCTGGAAACTAGGGTGTCAGTCACAAGCAATGAGGAAGTCTGAGCCGGTGTGAAGCCCGTGTATAAAGGTGTGAAGGAAAGACCCTAGGATGGCACTAGCAAAGCAAACCACTAGGACACCTGCTCTATAGGTAAAGCGAACAAGGTAGTTGGTTGTCCCTGACTCTGAAGCCCACTAGGCTAAAAAGCTAGAGTCACTATAGTGGTGGCAGGCTGACCAAGCTGAGGTGTGGGCTATGGCGGTAGAGCTCCAATAGCAGTAACAACATGCTGCATAAATCCAAGTAACTGCTGCTGCATAAGGAGTTGCTGTTGCTGCATGGCCTGCTGCTGCTGCTGGATAGCCTGCTGCTATCGCTGGAACTCGTCTTGTCTAGCCTGAACCATTGCAAGGGCAGCTGTTGTCTTCTAGGCCTGGCAAGCCTAATCCTGCCTCATCTGCTCAAGAATCACAAGAAGAGCGGGGTCTATCTACGATGCCTGTGGAGCTGAGCTGGAGCCACTAGCCTCACCGTCTTATCGTCGAGGAGGCATCTGAGGGATAGTTTGTTAGTCATCATCTAAGCTGTCACTAGGATCACTCTCAACCATACCCTCCTACTGTGCATCTAGCTCCTCCCCCTCTGTCGCTGCAATGCTCCTGATAATCTCATCCTACTAGGCTACAGACTCTGGCACCTCTAGGTGATGGCTCGGCTGGCTAGGTGACCTCACTCTGCTATGACAGAGCATCTGAGTCATGTTATAAGCTGGAAACTCTGTAGTAGCACCAGAATACTCTGCCAACATCTCATGAGGCCTCACTGTGACTGCCCTGTGAATCAGAAAAGTGATCCAGTGAGCATAGGGCAATTATCGGTGACCTCGGAACCCCTCTGCAAGTGTATCTTCCTTCTTAGATAGAATGACATCCCATACATCAAACATTGTCTGCTGAATCAAAGAGTTCAGTAGCCATAACTAAATGCGAGTCAACCCCTCATGATATCCCATCCTCGGTAGCAAGGTCCTCCTAATGATAGCATCAAGCAGTCTAGCTATAGGAGTAAGATCCCTAGGTGTCCTGCTCGACCCCTCGCCGAATGGCTCTATGAAGCAAGGTCAGATGAGATCTGTGGGAGGCACGAGACTACCGTGAGGGTGTCTAGGAGGCTCTATGTGTCCATAGCAAACCTCATGAAGACGAATGGGTGACTCCTGTAACCTGAGGATCCCTCTGACCCTGAAGCTCATCAGCCTGTAGTCATGGCCTCTAAATGCAAAGTGTATGAACCTGTGAGCTAGGTCAATCCAAAGTGTAGCGTAGAACTCATGGACCCAAGATGGTACATATCTGTCTATCCGTCCAAGTAAATATGTCAACCCTGGCAAGTAAGAGAGGTGAGGATGGATCTGCTCTCCTGCTGCTGCTAAATGGCCTCAATAGAACAAACCCTCTGAGACCCGAATGCAACACCACTATTAAGATATGCATTATAGAAATCCTTCTACAGTGGTGTATAGAAACCCTCTAAAGCACGCTCGTCCCTCCTCGGCGGGAACTAGTCCTCGAACTGTATGAATCTAAGTTGCTGCACCTACTTGGCTATGGTGGCCCTCAAATCTAGGTGAGTCACTAGAGGTGGACCGTGTGGTCTAGGAGGTAAACAAGAACCCCTCCGCTGTGTCTCTAGCCTTAGTGTCACCTGAGCACGGGTACGACTAGAGCAGTGTAACTATAGCTGAGATGTCGGCTCTGTCTTCTCTGTCTGCTCTCCCTCCTGAGTCTGCTCTGTCTGCTGTTGTGGCTCCCCCTAAGGCTGAGTCTCCTCCAAAATGACACACCATTCCTCAAGCATGATAGTCCCAGCTGGACTACCATGATGGCACTCAACCTGCTCGATAGCAGCCCTCTATGCTGGTGAAAGCTAATCAGCAATGACAACACCACACCTAGCACTACCTCTCTTAGCACACTCTGTGGTGGCTGCAACTGCTACTACTCTCTCAGTGTCAACATCTGCATACTTCCTCTTCTTTGTCGTAAGCTTCTTCACCTTGCCTTTAACCTTAGAAGACAAGCAAGGCAGAGGCCTCAGATCCTCATCACCTAGACCGCCTCTGGCGTTCTTAACATGTGCCATTGCTGGAGTTGAAAAGAACAACTGTCACTAACTAGAATCAACTGCCAACTATCACTTCCGAGGCTTGGCCTCGATCCATACTCGTGAGCTTGGCCCTGAGTTAACTAACAACTGCCAAAGTGACCTCAAACACACTGACTTGTTGCACGATAGAATAGATCAGATATATGAATAATTTCAATATACATCTAGAGATACGAAACCCTAAGAAGCAAGCATTAGATACGAAATTAGAATCGAGGGCTTGCTACCTGACGAATCAGCGTCCGAAGAGAAGAGGAACAGATCATACGCACCACCAGAATTGGCAATTAGGGTTAGGGGCAGTGATAGTCTAGGGCACTGGTGTGGAGCAATGCGGCTCGGGTGCATGGCTGGGCGGCTGGCATGGTGACGCTCGGGCATGGGCGTGCAGTTGCTGGTGCGATGATGGCGCTGGAGCAGGGCATGATGGTGTGGGAGTGCTGTGTGCACACGAAGCAGTGGCACGGCCATGTTGCGGTGGCGCAGGTGTCGATGGCTCGAGCACGGCGGTGCGGCAGGTGGCGAGGCGCGGCTATGCGGCGGTGGAGGTGAGCGCGGCAGCGTGAGGGTTAGGGCATGGGCGATGCGACTTGGGTGCGGCGCGGTGGCTCAAAAATTGGAGAAGTCGGCGTGGGTGGTTGCTAGATTAGGTCAATGGCGCGGTTATATGGTGGCCCCATGACGGATGAGAAAAGGAAGCAGAACAGAGACCAGAACCCACATGACTTCTACTGACCGGATGCTCCGGTGGCAACGACCGGATGCTGCCACCCGAAGTCCGGTCGATAACAGAGGGGTCCAAAACCTCCCAAGTCACGACCGGACGCGTCCAATCACCACTGACCGGACACATCTAGAGTCTGGTCGATCCTTAGATCTTCTTCTTCTCTTGACCGGACACAGGGATGTCATCTGACTAGATGCTAGGAAAGAACTATTTTAGCGTCCGGTCACTCCTTCGCAGCAATGGTTCACCTCCTATGAACTGACCGGACGCTGGACTCAAGAGTCCAATGCAGCATCCAGTCACTCTTTTTCTGTAGATCTTCAATGTTCCTTCGTGCTGCCTATTCCCAATCAAGTCCCAACTTCAATAAGACCTAAATAAACACCAATTGGGACTGATGTGAGTGACCTCTCTCAAACCCTCAAATTTTTCAAAGTATTTTGCCTTAGGCTATAATTCTTTTTAAGAAAATAGGCAATAAGAGGGTGACTAAAGAGAAATGACAAAGCAACATACATGCATATGCAATGCAATGCTTGAAATTAATTCTAGTTGCTTGTCAAGTTTGATCCAAGGTTAAGCTTCTTCACACGCTTTTCGGCGGTTATCTTAACCATGTTAGACAAGCCCTAAATGCATTATCAAAAGTTAAACATGTTGTATATTATAGTGCAATGCAAGGGACAACACAAGCTCATTTTCTAGCGAAGTTGCTAAAATCAAGCACATTGAGCTCATTCCTCAACCGATAAAATATAGCCTCATCTAGCGGTTTAGTGAAGATATCCGCCAATTGATCCTCGGTCCTTACACCTTCTAATGAAATATCATTCTTAGCCACATGATCTCTAAGAAAGTGATGACGTATATCTATGTGCTTTGTGTCTCTTGTGTTGAACCAGATTATTAGCAAGCTTTACCGCACTCTCATTGTCACACAAAAGAGGTACTTTTTCTAGAACTACACCATAGTCTAACAAAGTTTGCTTTATGTAAAGTATTTGTGCACAACAAGCACCTACGGCAATGTATTCTGCTTCGGCGGTGGACAAAGCCACACTATTTTGCATCTTAGAGGACCAAGACACAAGTGATCTACCAAGCAAATGGCATCCTCCGGATATGCTTTTCCTATCGACTTTGCAACCAGCATAATCCGAATCGGAATAGCCAACTAATTTAAATCTACCTCCTTTGGGATACCAAAGGTCAATGCTTGGTGTGTGTGCTTAAGGTACCAAAGGATTCTTTTAACGCCAATCAAATGAGCTTCCTTAGGATTAGCTTGAAATCTAGCACACATACACACACTAAACATGATGTCAGGCCTAGATGCGGTTAAATATAACAAGCTACCAATCATAGAGTGGTAGAGAGTTTGATCAACCATTTTACCTCCCTCATCTAGGTCGAGATGTCCATTAGATGGCATTGGTGTCTTGATTGGCTTACATTCATCCATATTGAACCTCTTGAGAAGATCCTTTGTATACTTTTCTTGAGAGATGAAAATCCCTTCTCTCATTTGCTTGACTTGAAAACCAAAAAAGAATGTAAGCTCTCCAATCATGGACATCTCGAACTCCTTCGACATCAATTCACCAAACTCTTTGCAAGAATCTTCATTTGATGATCCAAAGATGATATCATCAATGTATACTTGACAAATGAAGATCTCTCCATCAAGCTTCTTGGTGAATAGTGTGGTATCGACCTTCCTAATGGTGAAGCCCTTCTAAATGAGGAAATCCCAAAGGCGTTCATACCATGGTCTTGGGGCTTGCTTATGCCCATATAGCACCTTGGACAACCTATAAACATGATTAGCATATCTAGGGTCTTCAAACCCGGGAGGTTGATCAACATAGACTAGTTCATTTATGAAGCCATTTAAAAATGCACTTTTAACATCCATTTGATATAGTTTCATTTCATGATGCGATGCATATGCAAGGAGGATATGAATGGCTTCAAGTCTTGCAACCCGTGCAAAGGTCTCTCCAAAATCCAACCCTTCAACTTGAGAGAACCCCTTTGCAACTAGTCTTGCCTTGTTCCTCACAACAACGTCTTGATCATCTTGCTTGTTGCGGAACACCCACTTTTTTCTGATGACTCTTGCACCTTGTGGTCGCTCTTCAAGAGTCCAAACTTCATTGTGGGCGAAGTTTTTCAACTCTTCATGCATGGCTTTTATCCAATTGGAATCTTAAAGAGCTTCTTCTACATTCTTAGGTTCAACACAAGAGACAAAAGAGTGATGTTCAATAAAAGAAGCAAGTTTTTGAGATCGAGTCATTACACCCTTTGATGAACTCCCTATGATGAGATCTTGTGGATGAGCTTGTAGTAGAGGTGAATTTCTTCTATCAGCCACTTGAGGGGAAGGTTACGGAGCATCAATATCTTGTGCTTGTGCCACCATTTGATCATGAGAGACATGAGTATCTTTATTTTCTACTCTCTCATCTTTATCACCATCTTGTGGCACATTTGATGAAGAAGGTGGATCAATCACTTGTACATCATCATCATTATCTTTAGGCTTGATGTCTCCAACCGGAATGTTCTTCATAGCCTCCTCAATGGTTCATCACCTACATCATTAAGATTCTCATGTGCTCCTTGGGAGCCATTAGATTCATCAAATTCCACATCATATGTTTCTTCAACCAAGCCGGTGGCATGATTAAATACTCAATATGCTTTACACTTTGATGAGTAACCAACAAAAAAATCAATATCACAATGTCTTTGAAACTTTCCTAGGTGTTGCCGCTTCTTGTAGATGTAGCATTTGTAACCAAACACCCTAAAGAAGGAGACGTCCGGCTTCTTTCCATTTAGCAACTCATAAGGTGTCTTGCCAAGGAACTTTTGAAGGAATAGGTGGTTAGATGCATAACATGCGGTGTTGATAGCTTCCGCCTAGAGAGCTTTGGGTGTGTTGTACTCATCAAGCATTGTTCTTGCTAGAGTGATAAGTGTCCGATTCTTTCTCTCAACTACACCATTTTGTTGAGGAGTGTATGTTGTGGAGACCTCATGCTTGATTCCAACTTCATCACAATAGGCTTCAATATTTGTTTTGTCAAACTCTTTTCCATTATCACTTCTAATCTTCTTGAGCTTCACTTCAAACTCATTTTTGTGCTCTCTTGGCAAACTTCTTGAAACATGAAGCAACCTCGGTCTTGTCATGAAGGAAGAACTCCCATGTATATCTTGAGTAGTCATCAACAATCACAAGACAATAAAGATTTCCTCTCAAACTCTTGTAAGTTGTTGGTCCAAATAAGTCCATGTGAAGGAGCTCTAGCACTCTTGTTGTTGACATGAAAGCTTTTGTAGGACGAGTGTTTGCAACTTGCTTGCCGGCTTGACATGCACTACAAAGCTTGTCCTTCTCAAATTTCACATCCTTCAACCATCTCACCAATTCCTTCTTCATAAGCTTCTTGAGTGAACTCATTCCAACATGAGCAAGTCTTCTATGCCATAGCCACCCAAGTGATGTTTTGGTGAATAGGTATGTCTTCAAGTTAGCATCTTCAGAGGTGAAATCCACTAGATATAGGTTGTTGTATCTAAATCCCTTGAATATAACTTGATCATCATCTTGCTTAGATACAACCACTTCCTTCTCGGTAGACAAGCATTGAAAGTCAAGATCACATAATTGTCCAACAGATAGCAAGTTGAAATTCAAAGAAGCAACATATAGCATATTTGAGATAGAATGATTATTTGATATTGCCACTTTGCCTAATCCTTTGACTTTGCCTTTTGAATTATCTCCAAATGTAATTCTTTCTTGGCCATCTACTTCTTCATCTAGTGAGGTGAACATACGAGGATCACCAGTCATATGTTGTGTGCAACCACTATCAGTTACCTAATGACTTCCACTGGTCTTGTAGGTCACCTACACACAAGAGATCAAGCTTGTTTAGGGACCCAAACTTGTTGAGGGCCCTTGACTTTCTCTACAAGTGACTTCCACTGTTCTCTTCTTTAAGTTTCTCATTTTCTTCCTTGAGCTCTACATCATAATCATGATCAAGATTCTCTAACACAATAGTGTTGGTGGTTGATAGTTCTTCAAGATCTTTCTTAAGCTTCTCATTCTCATTCTTGATCTTGACATATTCATCGTAGTTATTGGACTCAACCACTTGCTTGCCTTTGCTACTAGAACCTTGCTCAATGCTCTCAATAATTAAATCATCACATGATGTAGCTATATCAATCTTAACAACATTGTTAGTAGTATCATGTGGCTCATTGTATAAAAACTCATGAGAGATAACAAGATTATCATGATTAATCTTGAGATTGGTATATTCTTCTTTTAGCATTTTGTAACTAGTGATGAGCTCATTATGTATCCCCTCAAGTTTATCATATTTTTCTTTAAGCTCTTTCTTAGAAGATTTGAGCTCCTTGAGTTTGGATGACATAGCATCATTTGCTTCTCTAAGCTCAACACTAGCCTTTTCCGCTATGTCACATTTAGCTAAAATAGAGTCATTCTTAAGTTCTAGCTTTTCATTCTTAGCTCTTGACTTTCTAATGATCTTAGTGTATTGATTTAGCAATTTAACAAGATCATCATATGAAGGTGATTCAAATTCATCATCATTGCTAGCATGTTGATCACCACTACTATCATCATCATTTGATACCTTTCGTTCACCTTTGGCCATAAGGCATAGGTGTGTAGAGGATGGTGGTGGTGGTGTCGGTGAAGATGATGAGGAGT
Source organism: Miscanthus floridulus (assembly GCF_019320115.1). Classification (NCBI taxonomy): domain Eukaryota; kingdom Viridiplantae; phylum Streptophyta; class Magnoliopsida; order Poales; family Poaceae; genus Miscanthus; species Miscanthus floridulus. Next base: position 176,112,664 of record NC_089587.1, on the reverse strand, counting down.
CAATCACTATAGCGGCCACCTTCTCATTCTCACTATCATCATCGGATGAGCAACTTGATGAGTCAATGTCCGTGAGCCAATCACCGATGATGTATGCCTTGCCATTCTTCTTCTTGACAGCTTTCTTCTTGTATGGCTTGTTTTTCTTCTTCTCATCTTCATCTTCATTGCTTGAGTCATCTTTCTTGCCCTTATACTTCTTCTTGTACTTGTCTTTCTTGGGCTTGGTGCATTGATGTGCTAGATGACCAAGTTCTCCACAATTATTGCAATCCATCTCAGAGATTGACTTTCTTCTAGTGCTAGTGAAGAACTTCTTTTTCTTGCCATCAAAGTTGACGCCATTCTTGTTGAGCTTCTTTAGCATCTTGGCGGTTCTTCTCACCATGAGAGCAAGACTTGCATCATCAATTTCATCATCACTTGAGCTCTCATACTCAATTCTTGCTTTGCCCTTCTTGTGGCTAGCCTTGAATGCCAAGTCTTTGTCTTTCTTCTTGGTAGAGGATGAGCCATCTTATGGCATGATGTGCATGTACATCTCATGAGCGTTGATCTTTCCCAAGATTTGAGTTGGTGTAGCGGTGGAAAGATCACCTTGGTGAAGCACGGTCACAATATGCCCATATTTGTCAATGGGGAGGAAACTCAAGATTTTTCTTACAACATCAAATGGTTGCATTTGAGTGAGTCCAAGCCCATTGACTTCCTCTATAAGAACATTTAAGCGTGAGTACATTTCATTAGCACTTTCTTTCAGAAGCATCTCAAATGAATTAAGCTTTTTCATACCAAGATGATATCATTCCTCACTCTCGCTCTTAGTTCCCTCATGGAACGCACAAATATCTGACCATAGTGCATGGGCGTCTTTGTGGTTCCTCACCCGGTTAAACACATCTTTGCAAAGGTCTCTAAAGATGGTGTTTCTAGCCTTTGCATTCCATTTTTTGTAATTCACTTCCTCGCCTTGAAGGTGCGTGGGATCCCTAGGTTTTGGGAAACCTTGAGATGCGGCTCTAAGAATTCCAACATCTAGAGCTTCTAAATATGTCTCCATGTGGATTTTCCAATAAGGAAAATCATCTCCCTCAAAGATAGGAGGAGGTCCATCCCCGTGAGGCGGTTAAGCCTAAATACATGAGCATGAGGCTCCGATACCAATTGAAAGGATCAAGATGCCCAAGAGGGGGGGTGAATTGGGCTAATTCTAAAATTCTTTGCAATAATTAAACCCTACACTTAGCCCACTTCACCCCTTGTGCCTAGAAAGTGATTCTAATGATCTACCGCACAAAAGTTTAGCACCCTAAGTTCCAATCCTACTCTAGCATGGCAATTCTAAGAATGTAAAGACAAGAATTGAATTGCTCAAAAGTAAATGCTCAAAGTAAAGAGAGGAGAAGGAGCGCGGCGATGTTTTGCTGAGGTATCGGAGAGTCACCACTCCCTACTAGTCCTTGTTGGAGCACCCATACAAGGGTGTAGCTCCCCCTTGATCCGCATAAGGATCAAGAGCTCTCTACGTGTTGATTCTTCGACACTCTATCATGGTGAATCACCCACAACCGCTCACAACTTGAGTTGGGTCATCCACAAGCTCCGCCGGATGATCACCAAACTCTCTATCACCACCAAGCCGTCTAGGTGATGGCGATCACCAAGAGTAACAAGCAAGAACTCTCACTTGACCACAACAAGCCTAATGAGAAGGGTGGATGCACGCTTGCTACTCTCTTTTTGCTAATGAGGCCTTAATCTTGGATTCTCAAATCTCAATCACCTCACTAGGCTCTTGCTCTCCTTGGCACTCTCAAGGGTGTTTCTTAGCTATTGAAATGGGCAAGAGTACTCCCTTGAATGAATAGAGGAAGTATTTATACACCCTTGTTCAAAACAAACAGTTATGTGCCACTGCGGGGTGACCGGACGCTCCGGTCTGGGTGACCAGATGCTCCGGTCAGTTCTCCCCGCCACTGAGCCATTAAGTTGTGATCGGACTCTGACTAGCGTCCGGTCAGCACTGACCAGACGCGTTTGGTCACGAAAACTACTCTCTGGAACCTTACTGATGTTGACCGTACTCTGGCACCCAGCGTCTGGTCACTTTGCTGCTCAGCGTCCGATCAGTAGCTAGAACCTGACTAGCATCTGGTCAGCACTGACCGGACGCGTCCGATCAGGATTCTCCCTCTTAGGAACCTTACTAAAGTTGATCAGACGCTGGCACCCAATGTTCGGTCGCAACCAGACGACTTCACCTTGATCAAATGAACTGACCGGTCTCTACTGCCAGCGTCTGGTCAACATTTGACCCTCTATTCATTTCCAACTCGAAATCATATGTGAATGAATTTTGCTCCAATTGATCTTAGGGCTATTTAGGAGCTACCAAGTGCTAGATTTGATAAAAGTGTGCACCACACCTAACCCACTTGACTCACCTAGGTTAAGCTACTAGTCCATACCCCCCTTAATAGTACGGCTAAAGGAAAAATAAAGTCCTAAACTACTCTAAGTGTCTCTTCAACACCAAATGACACTTAGAACTGGTCTATCCTTAACCTTGTCGTCCATCCTTTGAAAACCGAAATGATTTCCATCATAGAGGCATGACAACCATGATTGCCCAATCAATTGCCATTACCATGACCTAACTTAATTGCCTCTGCAAAACACATGTTAGTCATAGTAATCACGTATTGTCATTAATCATCGAAACCCAACTAGGGGCCTAGATGCTTTCACAAGTGATTGATCCACCTTCTTCATCAAATGTGCCACAAGATGGTGATAAAGATGGGAGAGTAGAAAATGAAGATACTCATGTCTCTCATGATCAAATGGTGGCACAAGCACAAGATGTTGATGCTCCACAACCTCCCCCTCAAGTGGCTGATAGAAGAAATTCACCTCTACTACAAGCTCATCCACAATATCTCATCATAGGGAGTCCATCAAAGGGTGTAATGACTCAATCTCAAAAATTTGCTTCTTTTATTGAACATCACTCTTTTGTCTCTTGTGTTGAACCTAAGAATGTAGAAGAAGCTCTTCAAGATTTCAATTGGATAAATATCATGCATGAAGAGTTGAACAACTTCGCCCACAATGAAGTTTGGACTCTTGAAGAGCGACCACAAGGTGCAAGAGTCATTGGAATAAAGTGGGTGTTCCACAACAAGCAAGATGATCAAGGCGTTGTTGTGAGGAACAAGGCAAGACTAGTTGCAAATGGGTTCTCTCAAGTTGAAGGGTTCGATTTTGGAGAGACCTTTGCACCGGTTGCAAGACTTGAAACCATTCGTATCCTCCTTGTATATGCATCGCATCATGAAATGAAACTATATCAAATGGATGTTAAAAGTGCATTTTTAAATGGCTTCATAAATGAACTAGTCTTTGAAGACCCTAGATATCCTAATTATGTTTATAGGTTGTCCAAGGCGCTATATGAGCTTAAGCAAGCCCCAAGAGCATGGTATGAACGCCTTCGAGATTTCCTCATTGAGAAGGGCTTCACCATTAGGAAGGTCGACACCACACTATTCACCAAGAAGCTTGATGGAGAGATCTTCATTTCTCAAGTATATGTTGATGATATCATCTTTGGATCATCAAATGAAGATTCTTGCAAAGAGTTTGGTGAATTGATGCCGAAGGAGTTTGAGATGTCTATGATTGGAGAGCTTACATTCTTTCTTGGTTTTCAAGTCGAGTAAATGAGAGAAGGGATTTTCATCTCTCAAGAAAAGTATACCAAGGATCTTCTCAAGAGGTTCAATATGGATGAATATAAGCCAATCTAGACACCAATGCTATCTAATGGACATCTCGACCTAGATGAGGGAGGTAAAATGGTTAATCAAACTCTCTACCGCTCTATGATTGGTAGCTTGTTATATTTAACCGCATCTAGGCCTGACATCATGTTAGTATGTGTATGTGTGCTAGATTTCAAGCTAATCCTAAGGAAGCTCATTTGATTGCCGTTAAAAGAATCCTTAGGTACCTTAAGCACACACCAAGCATTGGCCTTTGGCATCCCAAAGGAGCTAGATTTGAATTAGTTGGCTATTTCGATTCAGATTATGCCGGTTGCAAAGTCGATAGGAAAAGCACATCTAGAGGGTGCCATTTGCTTGGTAGATCACTTGTGTCTTGGTCCTCCAAGAAGCAAAATAGTGTGGCTTTGTCCACCATCGAAGCGGAATACATTATTGCGGGTGCTTGTTGCGCACAAATACTTTACATGAAGCAAACTTTGCTAGACTATGGTGTTGTTCTAGAAAAAATACATCTTTTGTGTGATAATGAGAGCGCGGTAAAGCTTGCTAATAATCCGGTTCAACACTCTCGCACCAAGCACATAGATATCCACCATCACTTTCTTAGAGATTATGTGGCTAAGAATGATATTTCATTAGAAGGTGTAAGGACCGAGGATCAATTGGTGAATATCTTCACTAAACCGCTAGATGAGGCTACATTTTGTCGGTTGAGGAATAAGCTCAATGTGCTTGATTTTAGCAACTTCACTAGAAAATGAGCTTGTGTTGTCCCTTGCATTGCACTGTAATATACAACATGTTTAACTTTTCATAATGCATTTAGGGCTTGTCTAATATGGTTAAGATAACCGCCGAAAAGCGTGTGAAGAAGCTTAACCTTGGATCAAACTTGACAAGCAACTAGAATTACTTTCAAGCATTGCATTGCATATGCATGTATGTTGTATTGTTGTTTCTCTTCAATCACCCTCTTATTGCCTATTTTCTTAAAAAGAATTATAGCCTAAGGCAAAATACTTTGAAATATTTGAGGGTTTGAGAGAGGTCACTCACATTAGTCCCAATTGGTGTTTATTTGGGTCTTATTGAATTTGGGACTTGATTGGGAACAGGCAGCACGAAGGAACATTAAAGATCTGCTAAAAAAGAGTGACCGGACGCTGCACCGGACTCTGGAGTCCAGCGTTCGATCGGTTCACAGGAGGTGAACCATTGTTGCGAAGGACTGACCGGACGCTGAAATAGTTCTTTCCCTGTGTTCGGTCAGATGACGTCCCTATGTCCGGTCAAGCGAAGAAGAAGATCTAAGGATTGACCAGACTCTGGCTGTGTCTAGTTAGTGGTGATCGGACGTGTCTGGTCACAACTTGGGATGTTTTGGACCTCTCTGTTGTCGACCGGGCTCTGGGTGGTAGTGTCCGGTCATTGCCACAGGAGCGTCTGGTCAGTAGAAGTTGTGTGGGTTTCGGTCTCTGTTCCGTTTCCTTTTCTCATCCATCACGGGGCCACCATATAACCGCACCGTTGACCTAATCTAGCAACCACCCACACCGACTTCACTTATTCCCGAGCCATCGCGCCGCGCCCAAGTTGCATCGCCTATGCCCTAACCATCATGCTGCGGCGCTCACCTCCCCGCCACACAGTCGTGCCTCACCGCCTGCCGCACCACCATGCTCGAGCTATCCATGCCCACGCCACCGCAGCACGCCCGCGCCACTGCTTCACGCACACAGCACTCCTGCGCCGTCGTGCCGTCCTCCAGCGCCATAGTCGTGCCAGTAACTGCACGCCCGTGCCCTAGTGCCACTGTGCCAGCCACCCCAGCCATGCGCCCAAGCCACATTGCTCCATGCCGGTGCCCTAGACCATCACTGCCCCTAACCCTAATTGCTTATTCTGGTGGTGCCCTTGATCCGTTCCTCTTCTCTTCGGACGCCGATTCATCAGGTAGCAAGCCCTTGTTTCTAATTTCATATCTAATGCTTGCTTCTTAGGTTTTTGGACGCCAAGTGCTAGGCACGGTGACCACGCCCAGACGCTGCAACCATCAAGAAACGCGTCATGCACGCTTTTTAAAGTGTCCCAAAAATCCAACTCAAAGTTTCAATTGCTAAACCACCTATTCCATTCTCAAGAAGACATGTCAAGCTACTAAAACAAACCCTAAGACCATACCACTACTTAGCCCAATTCTTCTACAAAAATTGTCGAACTTAGCTTCGTCAAAGCGTTGTTCGACTTAGGAAATTCGACTAAGTCTCAAACGGTTTCGCGTCGAATTCGATTTCCAAGCTATTCGATACGCTAGCTAGTGAATTCTGTTCTCGATCGCTAGTATTTCATCGTCACCTACGAAGCTTAAACTACAAACTTTATTAAAGTTTCATATATGCATTCTATAGCATTTTGGTTCCATAAAAATTCATTTAAAACCCTAAGTGATATAACACGACATGAAATATAACATTCGTTTCACGTTTCCGATAAACGTTTCAAGTTACGTACATTGCTTTACACCCTATATTACACACATTTACATACAATTATGATGCTCATGTAGTGTTTTAGCAAAAGACTATATAGTGTAACACCGAGGGTGTTACAAATCTACCCCCCTAAAAAACTCGACCCGAGATTTCATGTGCCTAGTGTGGGAAACGAGATAGGAAATACATTTCAATGTAAACAACTACCTATCTAAACCAGAGAGAAGGTGGGGGTAATACTTCAATATATAGCTCTCTTGTTCCCACGTGGCTTCATCCTCTGTGTGGTATTGCCACTACACCTTGTAAAACTTCACCACATTCTTCCTTGTCAATCTTTCCTTTTCATCCAGGATTTTTGACAGGGTGCTCAATATAAGTCAAATTAGGCTAGAGGGGAAGCCCTTCCATTTCCATAGCTTCATTAGGGACCCGCAAACATTTCTTCAATTACGATACATGAAACACATTGTGTACCTCAGATAAAATATTGAGAAGCTAGAGACGATAAGCAACTGGGCCACACTGCTCCAAAACCTTGTAAGGACCCACTTATCGAGGGGCTAGCTTGCCACAAACACCAAACTGATGCACCCCTCTCATAGGAGACACCTTGAAGTACACATAATCCCCAACTGCAAACTACAAGGGCCTTCTTCGCTTATCCGTATAAGCTTTCTGTCGGCTTTGAGCTGCCTTCAAGTGACTCTAAATAATGCTTACTTGCTCTCGAGCCTCTTTGATGAAATCCAGCCCAAAATATCCATGGTCTCCCACTTCAACTGAGTTCAGTGGTGTCCTACATTTCTTTCAATATAGAGCTTCAAATGGTGCCATACGAATGCTTTCTTGGTAGCTATTATTGTAAGAAAACTCAGCTAACTTTAGGCATTCATCCCACTTTTAAGGGAAAGAAATGGCACAAGCTCTCAACATGTCCTTGAGTACCTAGTTCACCCTCTCAGCTTGGCCATCAGTTTGTGGATGATAAGCTAAGCTTCTGAGGAGACGAGTACCAAGACATTGCTGAAGTTGCTCCTAGAAACGGGAGACAAAAACTAACCCTCTATCAGAGATCATAGTAAGGGGAACTCCGTGCAAAGTCACAATCCATTCAAAATATATCTAGGCATACTTCCTGGTAGAATATCTGGTGTCCACCAGGATAAAATGGGTAGACTTAGTGAGACGGTCCACAATGATCCAAATAGAATCATAGCCCTTGGATGTATGGGGGCAAACCCACCACAAAGTCCATGGAGATATGTTCCCATTTCCAAACAGGGATGGGCAAGGGCTGCAAATATTCTAGGGTACGCATATGATCTGCTTTAACTCTCTCAGAAGTGTCGCACTCCATGACGTACTTGGTAATGTCCTGCTTCATATTGGACCACCAATACAAGTGGCACAAATCATGGTACATCTTGTTGCTGCTAGGATGAATAGACAACTTGGAATGATGGGCTTCATTCAAAACCTTCCTTCTCAGTTCCTCATTTGATGGAACCACCAATCTATCCTTGTACCTCACTACACCTTGCTCATCAACACTAAACTGAGGACCACGCCCTTCGGCAATTAGTTTCTGGATGTGAGGGATTTCAATAATCTGCTCAATTAATTCTAAAACTAAGGCAACGTGAGGCAGCACCTCTACATGGTTGAGAGACAAAGGTGCTTCCTCAACCTGATATGACTTTTGGCTCAAGGCATCAGCTACCACATTGGCCTTTCTGGGGTGATAATGTACCTCTAAGTTATAATCCTTGATCAATTCCAACCATCTCCATTGCCTCATATTTAACTCAAACTGAGTAAAAATATATTTGAGACTCTTATGATCTGTAAAAATGTGTACTTTGTTGCCCAACATATAATGCCTCCAAATTTTTAGAGCGTGGACCACAGCAGCCAGCTCTAAATCATGGGTGGGGTAATTCACTTCGTGCTTTTTCAGTTAGCGCGAAGCATAAGCTATCACATGCCCATCCTGCATAAGCACACATCCCAACCCTATCTTCGAGGCATCACAATATACATCAAAAGGCCTATCAATATCTGGTTGGGCCAAGATAGGAGCAGTGGTAAGAAATGTCTTCAAAGCTTGAAAGGCTTCTTCACAGGCTAGGCTCTAATCAAACTAGGCTTCTTTTTGGAGCATTGGTCATCGGCTGAGCTATCTTAGAGAAATTCGAGATGAAACGCCGATAGTACCCAGCTAGACCAAGGAACTGATAAATCTGATGCACTGACTTGGGAGACTTCTAATTTAGCACATCTTGCATGTTGCTGGGGTCAACAGAGATACCATCAGGTGTCAAAACATGCCCCAAAAACTGCACTCGATCTAACCAGAATTCACACTTGCTGAATTTAGCATATAGCTTGTGTTCCCTCAATCGAGCCAGTACCATCCGAAGGTGTTGGGCATGCTCTTCCCCGTTCTAGGAATATATCAGGATATGATCAATGAATACCACAACAAACTTATCCAGCTTCGGCATAAAGACTAAATTCATCAGATACATGAAGAATGCAGGAGCGTTGGTGAGACCAAAAGACATGACTAGGTTTTCATACATCCCATACCTAGTAGAAAAGTTGTCTTTGGTGTATCTTGTGGTCTAATCTTGATTTGATGATAGCCTAAACGAAGGGCACCAACTAGTTGATCGAACAAAATATCTATGCGGGGTAAAGGATACTTGTTCTTAATGGTTACCGCATTGAGAGGGCGGTAATCCACACACATCCAAAGAGTGTCATCCTTCTTCTTCACAAAAATGGCTGGACAACCCCATGGTGAAGAGCTAGAGCGGATGAAGCCCTTTTCAAACAACTCTTCCAACTACTTCTTCATTTTAGCCAATTTCTTCGGGGCCATGCGGTATGGGCATCAGGAGATAGGGGTAGTACCAGGCTCTAACTCAATGGAGAATTCCACATCTCTGTCCGGTGGCAACCTAGGCAGATCTTCAGGAAAAACATCCAGGAACCCACATACTACCGGAATAGAGGCAAGATTAGGAGAAGCTTCAGCATGAGCAGCAACAGGTAAGACTGGCTCTAAGGGTATAAGAAGAGACATCCTATCTTCAGAAGAAGGAAGCCATAACTCAACAACTCTCTACTTTAGATCCAAGACTACCCCATATACCTGCAACCAGTTCATTCCTAGAATTGCATCAATGCCTTGCCCACGCAACACCATGAACTGGAGACAGTAAGTGTGAGTGGCTAATACTAAGCTCATTGTGTCTGTCTGAGTATTAACGCACATCTGCACACCCGGAGTATTGATTCTATAGGCAAAAGGTATAGCCATAAGAGGTATTTATGCTGGTGTGCAAATCCCATGCTCATGAATGAATGTGATGCACCAGAATCAAATAACACATAAATTGGATGGGAATCAATGGTGAACATACCAGCCATCACCGGTTTATTTTGCAATATTTCCTCAGCCTCCGTAAAATTAACCTATCCAGATCAACTGACTGACACTTTCTTCTTGATCACTGTCCACTTGATTAGCCTAGAGTAAACTGAAGGCTGAGTAGACTGGGTTGGCTAGTTTTGCGGACACTCTCGGGCATAGTGGCCTTCCTTGCCACATTTGAAACAAGCACCCAGCTTGTTTCCCTATCCCAGACGAGATGGGACCTGCTGTCCTTGGGGCTGCTAATGTTGCACCTACTGAGTAGGTGCATGGTACTACGTGGAAGGAGCCTGAAAAGTCTGATGAGGCTATCGAAACAAATGCCTGCCCGAGGATTGATAGGGCACCCGCCTGACAACCTATACTTTCTGGGCATGGGGGTGACTAGAAGGCCCAGTAGCCACTCGTTTGCGCTTCCATTTTGCCTGCGACTCACGCTGCAAGCCCTCCATGGCAATGGCAGCGTTCATCAATGCCCCAAAGGTCTGATAGTTCCCAATATATAACTCTTTCTATAAGCTGCAAGAAAGGCCACGATAGAAGCGATCCCTCTTCTTCACATCTGTATCCACATGAGTCCCAGCATACTACGACAAGTGATTAAACTTGTTGATGTAGTCCATCACGGTCATACTTCCTTGCCGAAGGTCCAGAAACTCTATCAACTTTCTGTTGAGAACACCAACAGGAATATAATACTCTTTGAAGGCCGCAGTGAACTCCTGCCAGGTCACCCGATGATCCGGTTGCTGCATGGCATTGAAGGTATTCCACAATGCACTCATGGACCCCAACAACTATTGCGCTGCAAAGCGCACCTTCTGCTCATTAGTGACGGTGAGCAGCAAAAACTTTAGTTCTAGAATGCGAAGCCAATGCTCCGCATCAAGGGGCTCAGCCATCAGTGTGAATGTGGGTGGGTGCATCTTTAAGAAATTCTGATAAGAGCAGGGTCCCTCAGGACCGCGGGCACCACCCCCGTTCCCACCATTGCCCCCGTGGCCTCCACAGGCGAAGCCACCGATAGCCTGTGCCAGTAGCTCCATGGCATGAGCTGACTCGTGGTGAGCAGCCAACATTTCCGCCATCATCTCTACATGAGTCATCGAAGGCGGCGGTGGCAGAGGAGAAGGAGCCAGAAGTGGAGCCTCATGGCTCTCCTCATTGCCATGCTCATTGCCTCGGCCACTTTCACCTTGGCCTTCGCCAAGACCGTGGCCCGCTCCAGCACTGGTGCTCCCACGACCAGACCTCAGGTTCATCTGTAAGAGATAGGAACCATCCATTTAGAACAACCCTCCAGATCAGAAACAAGGGATTAGAGAAATGACAAGACATTTATTAAAGCATTCTTTTAATTTATCCTATCAATTTACTAATCCAATTTGTACGTGTAGGGGGAATTTAGTTTTAGCAAGATTCTATTATCATGATGCATGCATCGGCCTATACGCTCACTCAGGCCGGAATATAGCGGCATTCGCAAAATTTTGGCACATCGCACACTCACTTTCCATATGCTAAGCGATTTCTTACAAAACGTAAGTCAGTGTACCTGTAGAAAACTAATTAGATAAAACCAGTGCCGCTATCTTAGATAGACCATATTGCTAGGGCTTATACTTATTTAGAAAAAATTTAGCGCATCCTACTTTTCGCAAAACTTTTGTTGATCAAATTTTAGGTTTTCAAAAAGCGTGATGAACTCGTAAACTCATTATTGGCTCTGGTACCAACTATGGCAGAACCACCCGAAATAACGCACTTACAGAGGCGCTCGTCTTCCACCAGACACTAAGCACCCCGAAAGCAAGCTACAGCGAGCGGATTCCATCGGGCACACCCCAAGGGAGAGCCCGAATAGTCCACATTTTTTCCCAAGGATCCAATAATGAGAACGAGTTACAATACTTAGTCCATTTCATACATCCAGAGTTCTTAGAAATTCATTATTACATTGCCAAATTTAGAGTGCAGAATATTAAACAGCGGAATGATAATAAACATCTATCGATAATGAACAAGGTCTGTCTGTACCCACCAAAAGAATCCTTCACACAACGGGTACTCCTCAAGTTGAACCTGCAATAGGGGTAAATAAACCCCAAGTACACAATGTACTCACAAGACTTATCCGACTAGTGGGAATAATTTCCTGACTCCAAGGGATATGCAAAGCTTTATGGTTTGTCGAGTTTCTTTTTGCAGAAAGCAATTCTAGCAGTGATTTCTTATTTATGTTATTATTAGCAGTCATGATTAATTTATTATCTAGCCATTCTATGTAAGCACCTATTCTACTTTCAAGCAAGGGTTGAGCAATCAGTTCCATTTCATCATCTTTCATCTTTCAGTTCTTACTATGGTGCTAGACTATAGACAAGCCATACCGAAACGTCAGCGATTCGTGAATCAATGCCCCTAGCTGGGTACCCTAAAAACACATGCCTCGCTTGTACCCCAGGCACAAGTAGAACCAACCCATCACTCTCCTGTCATGGGGTCCAGGTCCCCATTCAAACTTGGACTCCAAGCCCCCGCTCCTGAGTCTTGGACTCAGTGTGGTTATTAGACCTCCACCATCCCTGCCTCCAATCAGTCAGTCCGAAAAGAGCCGGAACCCACGACAAGAGAGCAATAAGTCTTCCCTACGCCCATACCCAAGTATGTGCTCGGAATAATAAGTCTATGACTTGCCTAGAACCCAATGCAATGGACGGTCCTTAACCGACACAGATAGGGAAAAAGTGTAACCAAGCTATGCCTTGTTGGCCGCAGGACACAACCTCTTACACCCACCAATACCCAAACCATATCCCTGTCCGGTCTCCATTTTTTCTTTCCACCATTTTATCATGAGTGATCATAATTATCACCTATTGTGAGTAACGGTAGGTTACTCATGCTACCGATACCCTGAGCATAGCAGCTACTCAACCTATACTAGTAGGACTCATAGGTAGATATATCTATGCATTTAGTTTCCATAAAATGCCTCTAACGTAAATGCACATCATATATATATTCAATAATCATTAAAAATAGAGGTTATGCACCGGGGCTTGCCTTGGGCAGGTGGTGTGTCAATAAAGTCAGCAACGAACGACTCCGAGGCTCCCTCCTGTATGAGAACCTCCTCCTCGTACTCCTCAATAATCTCCTCGTAGTCCTGTTCGTCCGCAGGCACGAACTCCACCAACTCGTGATCTACATGCATGAAATGATGATGCAACACTTAGTAATATGGCAACAACAACTCTTAAAATATGAATACATCTGTCAAGCTACTGAGCTAGTTCTACCGACTAAGGTGCCACGCTACCTATTGTTACCACTAACAAGTATGAAACATGGCATATACTACCTTAGCCACTAAAGGCATTCTTACTCTTAATACCAATTTACTCTATATATGATAAAACAAGGAGTACTGGCTATTCTATTTATCAACCTACTCTAGAGCTACCAAAATTACAGTAAACACATAATAATCTAACGAGCCTACTGTAAAAATTTCATGACTAAAGCTATCACCAATTTGCTACAAAAACTCCTACAAATATTAAGCTAAATAATACTAAGCTTTCTAAAGTGAATTTATGAGTCTATCATTACCATAGCTAACTATAAACTAACTACACCAACAGATAGATAGCATTTTTGTAAACCTAACAAATTTTGTTTCACTATTTTTGGATATCTATAGAATTTACTATAATATTTTGAAGTTCGGCTTAAAACTAAATTGAATAAATATTTATTACTTCACTGGAAAAGGAAAACCGAATCCACCCGCGCGGCCCATCGCGCGAGCAGCTTGGCCCACTCCCGTGCAGCGCGCGTGCCTACGCGGCCCACCAGCGCGGCCCACACGGTCGCGGCCCAGACGCGTGACGATGGCCCATGATGGGGAGGCCCGCGTGCTTCGGCCGTTTTGCGAAAACATCCCTGACCTACCAGTGAATCACCCTAAGACCTACGACACTATTCCTACAATCATCTACTTTGCAGATAAACCCACGAGACACTCTGTCTTCGCAACGACGATACCCTCGCGCACCCGCGCGCGCACCAGCGCGGCGGCGCTGGCACAGGGCGGTCACGCCGGCCAGACCAGCCCCTCCTCGCCCCTAATAGTGAGTCGATACCTGCCTAGGCGCGAACGCGAAGCACAGGGCGAAGAAAGCGTGAGCCGAGACGCCACAGTAAAGCCGGTCCACGGCGGCGGAGCTCCTGCAACAAGGTGGTGGCGTTCCGGTGAGTTACAACAACTCCATAGTAAATAGGGCAGCGAGTGAACTCCAGGCACTCACCACGGACCCAGACGAGGTGGCGGTTCGACCGGAGGTGGCCCGAGCCAAGCTGGCCATGTGCGCACGGACGGTGTGGTGGTGCGCCGCGGTGGCAAGACTGCGTCAAGGGCGGCTAGGCGGTGGTAGCAACTTGGCAAGGGTGCGCAGGGTGATGAGTAGGTGGAGGCGAAGCTGGCGGTGCATCGAAATGAACACGAGCATCACTGGAGTGGGGGTCTTGCCGTCGACGCATGCCACGACGGTCTTAACGACCCGGTGGGAGGAAAGCTCCAAATTGGAGCATGGCACAGCAAGGATCACGGCGCGATGGGGTCGGGTGGCTGGCTGACTACACCGCGAAGCCGTGGACTGAGTTAATTGGACCGTGGCGACTCCACCAAGTAGAATTGAAGGCGCGGGTCCGGCGACCATGGCGACAGAGGAACAGGGAAGGCAGGCATGGCTTAGCTCATCGCTGCCGTGGCGGGACGTGGCTGTCAACTCGGTGCACAATCACGCACGTGTTACAAGCCGCCGTTGAAACAACCAAACGCACTCAGGATGGTTGGCCGCATTGCCATAACTCGCAAACCGACGGCGGCTCAGCCCTGCGTGCCGTAGTGGATGGCGCCGGTCTGAGGAGGTAGCCGCGCAGCGTCGCCTCGAGCGCGGATGTGATGGCAATGCAGGCGGGGCAAGCCCACACGCGGCAAGGCGATGTGCGGGCAGGGCCATGTGCCGGCCGCAGCAGGCCAAGTGTGGCCACGCGCGCAAGGTCCCGCGCAGGCGAGCGCGAGGCGGCAGAGCGGCTAGGCGGACGTGACGGCGGTGGCAGAGTGACCTAGGCAGACGCGACGCGAGCAGTGCGAGGACACGACGCAACGTAGGCAGTGACACGGCAAAGCGGCGACAGCGGACTGGCCAGGGCAGCGGGCCCACGACGACGGCGGTGGCGGCAAAGCGGCCAGGCCCGCTAAGCGCGGCGCGCACGCGCGTGCGTGAATCGCGTGCTTGGGCGCGGCAGCAGGTGGCAGTGGCCAGCAGCGCGGAGCCAGCGGCAGGACTGGCCAGTGCGGTGGCACGCGTGCGGGCGTGCGCGTCGGTCTGCCGGCGCAGCGACGCCGAGTGCCGAGCACGGTGACCGCGCCCAGACGCTGCAACCGTCTGGAAACGCGTCATGCATGCTTTTTAAAGCGTCCCAAAAATCCAACTCAAAACTTCAATTGCTAAACCACCTATTCCATTCTCAAGAAGACATGTCAAGCTACTAAAACAAACCCTAAGACCATACCACTACTTAGCCCGATTCTTCTACAAAAATTACCGAACTTAGCTTCGTCAAAGCGTTGTCCGACTTAGGAAATTCGACGAAGTCTCAGACGGTTTCGCGTCGAATTCGATTTCCAAGGTATTCGATACGCTAGCTAGTGAATTCCGTTCTCGACCGCCAGTATTTCTTCGTCACCTACGAAGCTTAAACTACAAACTTTATTAAAGTTTCGTATATGCGTTCTATAGCATTTTCGTTCCATAAAAATTCGTTTAAAACCCTAAGCGATATAACATAACATGAAATATAATATTCGTTTCGCGTTTCCGATGAACGTTTCGAGTTATGTACATTGCTTTACACCCTATATTACACATAATTATAATGCTCATGTAGCGTTTTACGTGCATTGCTTTACACCCTATATTACACATATTTACACATAATTATGATGCTCATACAGTGTTTTAGCAAAAGACTGTACAGTGTGGGTGTTACAGAAAACAGCTACATGCCTGAACCAACAGCTACATGCTTGAACCTTGATTGTTTCTGCCTGAACCAACAGCTACATGCCTGAACCAACAGCTACATGCTTGAACCTTGATTGTTTCTGCTGAGTTTTAACTCTAACCTAACCAACTTGCTTGTTTGGGAAGGTTTTGTTGTTGCTGTGTTGTTCGGAACGAGGGGCTAACAATAGCAATGAGACATGTCATTTCATCCGCAGAAGCCAAAGGCAACCGACCGACACAGAAACCAAATCATCGCACGAAGCAAAGATTGCACCAACAAACGCGAATCACAAGCACATGAGCATGTCAAATTGCGTTGATAGATATACCCAGATTATAATATAGCAGCCTCCTTTCAAAGTTGGTTGACTTCAGAAGGCATTAAACAGTTCCCTACGGTGAGTTTCAGCTAAGTCAAACAACCAAAAAAAAAAATCTCCCAAAAGGGGTCCCATAATTCCTTCCGCCCAGCCACACCACCATCCGCCAAACAGCTAATGAAGTTCCGACAACATTCTGATCCAAACGCCACTGGGCTCAGTTCTCCTCGCCACCGTCGTCATCGTCATCATCCTCGTCCAACTGCAAACCACAAGATGCCATCAAACGAGGGAAAACTTGATCGACAAAACAGACACATAAATCTAGAAGCTATAGTTGTTATTGCTCTATGCTCAAAAAACAATTGTCTTGCTACAATGTTGTTCGCCAAGTTTGTCAGGGAATCACTGCTTTTTGTTTCAGTCGCAAGAAAACATAATGCAAACAAGATAATAAGCTTACATCATCGTCATCTTCATCTCCTTCGAATTCATCTTCAACCTCCTGAGAAGAGAAGGTAAGGACCAGATAAAAATATTTTCAAGATAAATGTAGGCAACAAGGTAAGGACCAGATAAAAAGATTTAAGATAAATGTAAGCAACAATACTGACATTGTTGAAGTACTTCAAAGGATTAGGCCACAAGTCTTCCTTGATGATCTCCGCCACCTGCACAATTTGAAATCTCAGAAAACTCTCTCAAAGGAATAAAATAAGCATGCAACTCCTGGCCTTCCAAAACGAACACATGGAACAGATTGCCAGTTGATCAGATAAACTAAATAAGTACAAAAACTCAAGCATAACATTTTGCTTGGTATTCTCAGTTTTTATTTTTACAAAAAAAAAAGTCTGAAAATTTTAATTCAACACCAATCAACAAATACTGGGCAAGTTAGTAGAGTAGTGCAGTTTGGCGACAATGTGAATAACGCTATCAAGAAAGAGTGACATGAGTTTTTACCTCATCTTGCACACCATCAGCAAGACTCTTGAGCTCTGTATCACCAAACCAGGTGAAAAAACTGCAAGGAAAACGAAACAAGACGTTACCTTTCTGATTTCCAGTGTAACTGAAGGCATAAATGACAACACACTGATGATAGGCAAGAAAGTTTTTGCAATAATCAACAAAAGTCTTCAGAATAATCCGATAAGAATATAGTTCAAAGACAGTTACTAACTACAGTATCTTGCTAAGAACAGGTTTGCCGGTAACATAGGGAAGCTATTATAAGTAGGGTATTCTACTCATAAATAAGACCGTTAGTATGCACGTCAAAAAAAGACAAGAGATTGCAAGCCACGTGTCCAGAGACAAAAGATTGCGAGCATGCGACAAGGTTCACACCAAGAGATGCACACTTTTCATGAATTTATGCCATTTTGGTATGGTTTCCAACAGAATATCGACTTCGTTTTCTCAAGCGCTAGAAGACAATGGCATATCGTGTTGGCCACAAGGGAGCATGTATCCAGATTGGCTGAGCGATTAACTAGACGACAAGCGGTGGCAGGCACAGGATTTCAAAAGCCTGAAATGACTTTAAAATCTATATATTAGAAGAAAACTGTAGGGGAGAAATCTAGCTTGAGAAAGGTAACCACGAGATGATTCAAGGAATTATATGATTCAAGGTAACCAAAATATCCCAGTACACATGTATGATACATTCTATGTTAAATATTTCATGCCAAAAAAAAAACGGCTGTACATTTGTACACCCTTGACCCAAGGTAGGACCGCCCCTGGTGACAAAGCACACCAAATTTGGCATGCCTCATCTTACCTCCTTAAGAACCTTGAACTGACTGCTAAGTTCACAATGGTTAGCAACTACAAGAGCACAATAGAATGGAAGTGCTTTTTGATGCCAGACCTACTTGTATAGTTGTATATTCCAGAATAAGCCAATGTATGTTCATGCTAAGTTCATTAAAATTGAATGCACCGTTGTCCAAAAGGTCATACATTTGCATACAGCAGGATTATTTGAAAGTCAATGACCTCAAACCATGGGAAGAGGTCAACACTAATCAAAGCAAGCCATATGTATTATAGCAACAAAAGCAAGAGAAACAAACTGCTTAATCAATCCACTGGTTGTTCATTGGTCACAACAACAGTATGGTGCAATACCTCAGTATGTAGTAAGAAATCTACACAAATGACACAAGAATTCATGTAATACATAACAAAATGTGTGATTAGATAGAAATGCGGGTCCATAATTATAAACCATAACAATGTGACAACTAAATGCATAAGGTCACAATAAATAAAATCTTAGCGCTATATCAACCATGGCATATACATTAAAAAAAAGGAGAGCATCACAGAAGACTACAAACAAGAATGACAGCATAGACAACTTGACAATCTAACTAGGAAGGGTAAACCAAAAGAAACAATAATAAACATGGTATTAATAACCAACCTTTCCTCTACTAATGGGCGCTTGCTCCCCTTCTTGTTAATACCATTTCCATTTGCAGGTCCCTTCACATACATTATTCAAAAAGCATTAGACATTCTACATCTAAAACAAGCATTATGTGTAATTTTGGAACATAACAGTACCATTCCTTCCTTCCAATTAATTTGAGAAGCTTTTATTGTGGTTGTTCCATCATCAGCAAAGGAATAGGTCTTTGTAAGCTTTGTGTCTTCAAAGTATGGGTTCTCAGAGAAGGTCTGCCAGATTTTTAAAATTAAACAAGTAAATACAAGTGAACCAATGTGGAAACTGTAATTGACTGTAAGAAATGATACTTACAAGATGAATGGAGTATCCTGCCTTAACATCAGAATCATCCACATCAATTGAGTCCAAGTACTTGAATATCTGCAACGAGGGATCATAAGATAACTCTATGTTACATAGATACATAGATCCATGAAGAATAACCACAAAACTGGTTTTAAATTCAAAATGTTTCTTTTGCTTTTCAATTCAATATTCATAATTTCAAGGGATTGGGAAGTAAATTGTTTGAGGTATAGAATACCTTCTGATCCTCTTCAGTCAGAAGCTCACTCAGTAGAGGATGGCTCAAAAACTGTAGGGTAACAGCACATAACACAATAGATTAGAATCAGATGTATCCGTAAACACTTCCAACAGAGAGACCCATTTGTATAGCACAGAGTGGCCTACGAACCGCTGTGAGCCAAAAGTCCGGGATGGTCTTGATAATGTCTCCCCTCTTGAGATAGACAGGTCTGCGAATCTCACTGTATTTCTGCTCCACCTCCATAACCTTGTCACTTGCTTCCTCATTTACCTGTCAGCAATGAACAAGTGTTACAAAACTTCCATAGTAAATAGTACAGCCTCGGAACCAATGATCGCTTTGAATTGTCTTAAAAAGTCATCCTTTTTCAACAAATTGCCTCATATGTATGCCATGGCTGAATGACGTGGAGTATCAGGGCGTGCTATCAACAAATGAGATAAGGTAGCAAGAGTTATTAAACACACGATCTGTGTTGCTTAATTTTGGTTATAGAGGCAGCATAAAAAGTTCTACAGGAACACCCTGCCTCGAGCATCAGAAGTTACAAGTATTCACATCAAAATCACCTAAATGCTGTGACTAAACTAGACATGTTTTAACGCTATAACAAAATTATGCACCAGAAGCAACTTACGTATCAGCCACCAGAAGCAACAAAATTATGGGCATATTGTAACAAAATTACGCTATAACAAAAGTTACTAACTTCAGCGGTTCAGCCACCAGAAGCAACTTACGTATCAGCCAGGACACAAGCCTCCTACTCTCCAGCTAGAGACTACCACTAGAATTCCACCCTCCAACCTCAAGGGGCACAATTGGTACAGTGCCCGGACAAAACTAGCAACAACCGAACCGATACTGCTCAGTGCCGGAAAATTCCCGCATACCACAACCACAGCGGTGTTTCCCAAGTTCCACACAACCTTACGCTCCTACCCCAAACCCCACAACCAAATCCGACAGTACCGACCACGCACAACCCACCGCGCCGCACGAAGGACAGCCCAAAAATAGCCCAGAGAGCGGAAGAAGAGCCTTGCGGCTGACCTTCTCGAGCTCGTCCTGGATCTCCTGGAGCTTCTCGATGGAGAGGACGAGGGCGCCGTCGATCTGCTCGTTCTCCTCGCCGCCGTCGGCCTCGGTCTTGGCCTTCTTCCCCTTGTCCGCCGGTGCCGTCATCGCAAAGGCGCTGGCCTGGCTCGCCTCCTTCGCGCTAGGGTTTTAACCTCTCGCTGTGTCGCCTGCCTGCCCGCGCGAGCCGGGAGAGGGAGGGAGGAAGGTAGGAAAGGGAGGCGGAGCTGGGGAGAAGGCCGCGATGCCCCGCGCCAGCTCTATTATAATAGAGGGCGGTGCTGAGATTCGCGCTCGTGGAATGTTGGGTCGGCTTCGGGTGGGCCGGGCCGTCGGATCCGTGCGGGACTGTCCACTCCCGGGGGTTTTTCTAAAACCCTAACCCTAAGGATCGGGTGCGGCGCGGCGTGTGCCTGTCTTGCTGCGTTGGGCTTCGGCCGCTTGAGACTATCTCCAACAGCAATATTCAAAATACAAGACATATTTAACATTTGGGTAGTGTTATAGTTAAAGGATTCAATACTCATTCGACATCCTCTCCAACAACAGAATCAAAAGAGAATCATTTCTGCAAATGGATTTCCAGGAGAGAGAATACTCATATTTGAGTTGTGCCTCTCGAACAACCTAAAATAGATATCCCGTATAGTTACTCTGTTGGAGGCTGATTTTAGGTCTTCTGCTACCTATTTTGGATTTGGATGTCCATATGGGTCACCTATTGGAGACAGTTTGAGTGACGGGGTAGCCATGTGGGTAGGAAGTAGGAACGAGCCAATTGGACACCTGATTTAGTTTTTCTTTAACTGATTTTATATATTACTCCCTCCGTCCGTAAAAGAATGCAATTCTGAAACAGTGTCATGGTTTAGTACTTCAAGTTTGATCAATTATAGTTAAAAAAATATAAATATTTATAATATCAAATAAACATCATTAGATTAATTACGAAATATATTTTTATAATAAATTAATTTGGAGTTATAAATGTGAATACTATTTACTACAAACATGGTCAAACGTGAAGCACTTTAAGTGGCACGCATACTATAGTTACTTTCTTTCACGGACACAGTGTTTAAAACATTTTTAGTATATTAGATATATGTCCGTCATTGTACCGGGGTCACGAAATTTTTACCAGCATATATAAAATAATAGAAAGCTAATAAACAACTTTGCATAGTGATGGCCTAGTCTATATTCAAATCCATTCATGCCTTGTCTATTTTTTCTCTCTAGTTATTTGAAGTGTAACTGTATTCTCTTTCTATTTATTCCGTACATCTGTTTTTTTAGTTAT
Organism: Miscanthus floridulus; assembly: GCF_019320115.1. Taxonomy (NCBI): domain Eukaryota; kingdom Viridiplantae; phylum Streptophyta; class Magnoliopsida; order Poales; family Poaceae; genus Miscanthus; species Miscanthus floridulus. The sequence goes on along the minus strand of NC_089587.1, from coordinate 176,091,148 downwards.
TTTCCATCTGGGTGCAGTGGTTGTGCTTGTCTCTCTGTTCGATAGGATTCGTTAGTGGACGTGGAGCTGCAAGTTTGCATGGACATAGCCTGGCGTAGAGAGCAAGCAGAGAAAGATATCTCTTCCGGATATCTTGTTCGGTTAACAAACGTTTATTGCGTCAACGATGGGATCGAGACCCGGGGCAATCAGGCGAGGTACGGACGTACGCGGACTAAGTATGTTGGCTCCACGGTCACAAAAGTTTCCGATTCGTAAGGACGAGGAACACTGGTACGCGGAACGTGGATTGTTAATTTTAAGATGCCAGTTCGTAAGGGGTTGTTCGAAGATGGGAATGTGATCCCTGAATAAATGGGACGATGAATCCGGAACGTAACGAATGATCCCAAAATATTTATTTACATAAATGTATACTACTGATCCAGTGTCCTTTGGATCGTGTCCCGGCCATGTTCCTGAGTCCGTACTGCGCCGTCCCCGATCACCGCGACCCGCGTCCCTGTGACTGTGTTGGCTACGACACGGACACGAACACGAACTATGGACTCGGACTTCGTAGACGTACGTGGGCGTAGCCACGTAGGGAAGCGAGGCGATTACTACGAGCGGGGCGATTATTAGGCGCTGACGATGACGTTAAGTATTTTTTAGGTGCAGATGTAGATGGAAGAAGAAGATATATATCCATCCAATAAACTATGTTAGATGTGCTACTACTAACCAATGAACACGCCACGTTTCCTTTTGGGACACCTAGCATCAGCACAGCCTTATCCTTTCCCTTTCCTCTCTTTCTTCCCTCCACTCCCTATTCTTCAATAACATGTATATTTGGTTCAAATCCATCTGGGCCCTAGCGGTGCCTAGGATCCAAAGAATGTGTCCATATCTATCTGCTCTCTTAAATATAAGTTATTTTAGGGCCTCTTTGGCAGGACTCTGGCTCCTCTGAAAATGGCTACAGCTCTGGCATCTCTGGAGAAGCTGAAGCCGTTCTAGAAAACGTTTGGCAAAACGGCTCCTTCGCACTAGACGACGTGAACCCACAACAAGGAGCCGCGCGAAGCTTGTTTTTTAGGCTTCTCCTGCGCAAGCAAAAAATGGCTCCGGCTCTTGATCGGCTCCCCATGCGGAGCCCTTTCCAAAACAGACGTTTGGCACAGCTCTTGCAGGAGCCGGAGCTGAAGCCCTTGCAGGAGCCCTGCCAAAGAGGCTTTAATCTTTTTAGATTTTTATTTTTATTATATATCTAGACATTATGTATATCTAGATATATATAAAAATAATATTTATATATTTAAAAATCAAGACTATCACAGTTTGAAGCAGAGTGATATTTATATCTCAATCTTTATTTTTACCTAAATATTAAGGTCATGTTTGTTTAAGTTTTTTTTGTCATTTTTAAACTACTAACTTTTGGATTTTTTAAAGGCAAACAACTCTTATAAGCCAAAAGCCTAAAAACTCACTATGGCTTTTGACTCACGAGATCTTTTTGGCTTTTCAAAAGGTCTAAAAGCTCCTGAAAAAAAACTAGACAAACAGGCCCTAAAGAGAGAAGAGTTTGTATTTTTTTACTTCTCACAATGCTCTCGCACCTCTCCATGTGTTCGTGTTTATATGAGTTAAAATCCAACGATGGTATGACGTCCAATTCCAAGACATGTCACGATGGTACGACGTTTAATTACAGAACATATTGAAACATACGACAATCGTTGAATAAATCTTTGGACCACAAATCGTCTAAGTGACCGCACAACAAGTTATACATCCTATTACAACGTACGGGCACATCTACTAATCTATAATATCTACTCCGTCCATTAAAAATGTAAGTCGCTCTGGCTTTTCTAGATACATACGTATCTAGATAGCAAAAGCTATGTACCTAGAAAAACGAAATGACTTACAGTTGGGAATAGAGGAAGTATATCTATATTTGTATAGCTATATATATATTGTATTTGTGTCAGATCTATACTTAATATTAAAGAGTCATGTGATCTTCCATTCGTCTTTTTCTACTCCCCAAAATGCCCTCACGCCCTCCATATCCCATATGTGATTAACTCACGAATCATGCTCATACGAGTTAAAACAATTCATGTCCGGCTATGATATGGATTCCATGACGATTTGTTTTCATTGCAACACACGAGCATATTTGCTAGTTACGTAACAAGCCAGATTATGTACCCTAAACAGTTATTATTAGTTACCTAACAAGCCAAAACATGTATCCTACAGAGTAAATTACATTGGTGGTCCCTAAATTATCACTGTGTTCTTATTCAGACCTTGAATTACTAATTTACACGTTAGGCTCACTGAACTTCTAAAGTTGTCTCATCCAGTTCAAATCCACCATGAGGTAACACTTTATTCGACATGGCAACATAGGTGACACATGATTTATGCAAAAAAGTCATGGGATCCTTGTATTCTCGTCCTTCTCCTTCCTCCATTTCCCATTGTATCCACAAGCACCATCGCGGACCTATCGTTGTCATCCGCATCGCCACACCACTTTGCTGGCATCTGATATTGTCAGGTAAAACAATATTTTACTTAGGATTTTGATCCTAACAACTTTGCTAATAGTGCAACGCTTCCTGCATCCAAATGGGATCACCTGGCTGCGCTTCCCCGTTGCCACCAGAAGGCACCCCTTTCACCTTGACCATCGGTTTCAACCAAGGTTGTTAGGATTCGCCTGACATTATTGGATTCTACAAATATTTATATTTATATATAGATTGTAATATGTTATAAAGATTCAAGCCTAGTATCAATTTTAATTAGTTTAGTTGACTTTTTGTAATTTTAAGTTGACTCATTGACATTATTTTTTATCCACCTTAGCTTTAAACAATATTTTGTCACAACCAAACCATTTAAGAAGTAATTTATGTCAATAATTATGATAGCGGCATAGGTTTGGGTCCTATGTAAGGTCCTACTAAGTTTATGGGACTTTATAGAAAATTTATGCTAATCAAGTATTATAAAACTTAGGATACCTAATGGGATTGGTATCGCTACAGTTTGAAAGAGAAACCCTCCGACTGACATGAAATTTTAATTTGGAAACATCAACTCAATTTACAAAAACTTCCAAATAAAAAATTTAAATACTTGATTAAAATTAAAGCGATACTTTTGATTACAATAATTTCAAATAGGTTAGGGAAACTTTGAATTGATTAATTCAATTTTTCCAGTCAATTTTGTAAACTCTCAAATCAATTTACAAAAGAACTTTGGAACCTTGGATGGTGATGCAATCTCCTCGAGCAGGGACAATGTTACACTGGTTTGGATTAAGGAGGAGAGAGAGTCCCTGTGCGCTATAAAAAAAAAGTTGCTCTTGCATCTCTGCCAATTAAAAAGGATTGTTTCACCACAATTCAAGTTTTTCTACCTTTATATAACCCTATGGTTTGTTTTTACTCACTTTGGAGGAATGAATGCAGTTTGATTCGCCTGCAAGGCTACGGCAAAATAGGAGCATTCAAAACTCCATAATTACCAATTGGTTGCCAATATTACACTACCATCAACATGTTCGCTTGCTCGTATACGATCGTGGATTATAAACTGGAACAATATTTTTCTCTCACACCAAACCAGCCAGCAGTAAATAATCCACGATCATTTACGACGAAACGAACAGGCTGCATATTGTCCTTGTCCAACCCCCTACTTATGATTACAAAATGATGCCTATATCATGTATAGGATACTCAGCGACGTTTCAACAATTTTAAGTATCCTTGGGCAAGCCACCGGCAAGGGCCTAGCAATCTAATCTTTTAGGACCTATTTGGCATGCCTCCGGCTCTCATGCGGGGGCGCCGTACCAAACACTTTAAGAGGATGAGGATGATCCGTTTTCTCATGAATAGTAGAGGAGCCGGAGCTGTTTTTAAGTATTGGAGGACAAGCTGCAATTTGTGGCTCCTGGTCAAGTGCTTTGACTCTTTCGGAGAAGCACTTGAAGAGGAGTCATCCCAAATAAGCCCTTAATATGACGATTAAAGTGTATAGTACTACTAATAAGAGTTAACTTGCAGCATATGTTGGAAGCGATGGGGAATAACCGGATATCAGTATAGGAAGCGATGACAAGCTAATTCCTGATTACTTGTGCTAAGTGTATGGACCTTTAAATTTTTATTATAATAATACATATACTGGCCCTGTTCGTTTATCTTATAATTCATACTTTTTTGCTTGTCTTTTCAGCTGAAATAGTATTTTTCTCTCATAACAAATCAGTCGAAACAGTATTTCGGCTTGTTTTTTTAGCAAAGCGAACAGGGCCACTAAGTACTATGTACATACATATACTCATAGGCCCCTCTCATGGCATGGCCCCCCTGCCGTCGCACCCCCTAAGACGGCCCCGAGGATACTTATACTTTGAACTTGAATAAATGATAGGATTATCCAAATTTTGAACAAACTGGAAGACAAGGGAATGTTGCTTGCAGTTACAGTGGTTTTTTTGGTCGTGGTTGCTCTTTGGATCTTTGAATGGGACTGCCTTGCATTGGACCCACTAAATCCACAGCAAAAGGAGGTAGGCTGGAACAAGCCAAGAATGATTTAAAGAAGAGAAGAGCATGAAGCAACAGCTTCGGCGCAAGAAACTACATACTATACTTGTATAAAGCACCACAAGATGTGTTGTCTTTGCGTAGTTTTTGCATGGAGAAGCATGCTGATGATTTCCCTCTCTTGAAACAGAAGCTTCCGCCGCATACATGTTAGGCCATGTTTAGTTCCCCCATTTTCCAGAATTTGGCACTATGTAAAAAGAAGATTCTCCGTCACATCAAACTTGCGGTACATGTATGGAGTACTAAATGTTGACGAAATCAAAAATTAATTACACAGTTTGATTGTACTTTGCGATACGAACGTTTTGAGTCTAATTAGTCAACGATGGGACAAGTATTACCAAATAAAAACAAATGTACTGTAGCTACAGTGTTGCGCCCGTGAATCGGACGGCGCCGGTTCGGGCGAACTAAACACGGCCTTACACGAAGATGGTATCCTGCTGGCAGACCATAAAAGCGCCGCGCTCTGTAGCAACAGTCCATAATCTCAATCCCATCAGAGTTTGGTTTTGAGGGTTTCCGTTTGCAGAGTGCCCTCATTGGAGCACACGATCCAAAGATTCAGGTATAGAGATAAATTGTACAGAGATGCTTTGTTAGGGGAGAGAGTGCCATGGTTGTGGCAGTCTGAGCAAGATGTATGTAATATATATAAGTTGAATAAAAAGAAGTGTTTTTATCTGTCTGAAATGTGTATGCGACACATTATCATTTGTTATTATGCTATAACATCTCATAGCCATCTTTGATTCGTAGTTGAAACCAGAAGATGTTGAACTGTTAATGCTGGTCGGCGCATTGAGTAGTTGTTTCCTTGTCGTTAGGTGGTTAGTTACACCAGAGCAAGATGTTCCACAATTAGGCTCACGTTGATGCAACTCCTCGTTTTTATATGGCAGAATAGCTTTTTTGATCCCTCAACTATTACTCGCGACTCAGTTTAATCCCTGAACTTTTAAAACGACTATTTTAGTCATCAAACTCTACTTTTAGGCTCAATTTCATCCTAGAACTATGAAAATAATTGTTTTAGTCCTCAAACTTTGTATTTTGGGCTCAATTTCATTTATAACCTATCAAAGTGTATTTTGTTCTTTAAACTTTTATTTTCAACTCACCTTTGTCTACGTTCTATGTGGAAAGCTGCACTGTTGCACCTGGTTAGCTCCAACACCACTAGCGATTGGAGATAGAAAAATAATATTCATCCAAAAACTTATTCGTGGCCATTAATAATTCCAAGCTATTATTTTTAGTGTTATCTTATAATGGTACAATTTACATATATCCGACTAAATGATATTTGTGGGAGTAATTATAGTTGCATCGAACACTATTTATTCTTTAAGAATGCATGGAAAACAATAGCAGATCTATAATTTTGATAATTTATGGATGAAATTATGTCTAAAATATAAAGTTTTCTTTTTAAATAGACAAAATTGAGTTGAAAATAAAAGTTAAATGCACTTTGATAATTTATGGATGGAATTGAGCCCAAAATGCAAAATTTACGGACTGAAACGATCATCTTCATAGTTGTAGGATGAAATTGAACCTAAAACTAAAGTTTGAGGATCTAAACAGCTATTTTGAAAGTTTAAAGATGAAATTGAGCCTCGAGTAATAGTTGAAGGACCAAAATGACTATTGTGCCTTTTTTTTATAACAATGCAACTCTTGTTGATGTGCTCTTGCACAAGAACACTCGTTGCCTACTCGCCTGACAGTGACATATCAAATCTCAAAATCAACATTGCCTTTGCCTGATATGAAACAATAAACAGCCTTTGCCCTCAAAGGAAATAAAAAACGACAAAAAAAGTAGAAGCCAAAAAAACAATATCAAGAAGCGGACACACAAAAAAAGGACAAAAAATAGTATAGAAGCCAAAAAGATTAAAACACAAAAGAAAGACAAAAAAATAGAAGCCAAAAAAAGGAAAGTATTATTATGGCCTTGTTTAGTTCTAGGGTGTCACGTCGAGATGTTCGGATACTAATAAAAAAATAACTTACAGAATTGATTAGTAAACCGCGAGACAAATTTATTAAACCTAATTAATTCATCATTAGCACACGTATTACTGTAGCACCACATTATTAAATCATGGTCTAATTAGACCTCAAAATTTCGTCTCGCAAAGTAGTCACAATCAGTGTAATTAATTATTTTTTAGTCTATATTTAATAGATCATACATGTCCAAACATTCGTATAAACTTTTAGGAGCAACTAAAGGCCTATGTCAAGAATGTGATTCGAACCCATGCCCTTTCGGACCACCTGAAACTGGCGCCTTAGACTAACTAGGCCATCTTGACATTGGCCTAATATCTTGTATATAGCTTATTTATAGTATTTATTCATTCATATCATGCTATCACATCAGCAATAATCCTCCGAGATATTGGTTGGTTTGCTCTGAATCTTAGTTTTTATTTTTTGCCTTTTATTAGGTGATGCAATCTCGTTGGCACTTGGCAGCCACTTCGAGAGTGTATTGATCCCTCTTGTTAAAAATACATGTTTTACAATCTTTAGAACATTCCTTAATTGCATCGTTAACTAATTTCCACCGTATGGAGTAAAGCGATCAATTTACTTCATTAACTCTCATGCTTAATCTCAACTCAAAAATAAAAGAACATGGGTCGTGAACCGGGGGGCGGGGTATTTAAGATTTTAACAGGGAGTAAAATAGCTTCTTTTATGGTGTATTATTTGGAAATCTTTTTATAGTACTATAACGTTTGGCATTGATGTCACTTGTAATCAGAATTTGATGAGGAAATGGGATGATATTAGTTGTACTTGTACCCTCATCAAACATCCATATTTTTGGTTGGATGAGCTGTAACTTATATTATTTATTTCTTGGTTTTGAATAGGAATTTCTTTTCTCTGGCTATTGTTTCTTTTTAGATCTTACGAGTACTTAGTACGTTCTCGGTTTCCGGCTAGACAACTTTTTCTGCCAGACAGCAATTCCACGATGTTAAATTTGGCCGAATTTGCTAGACAAGCTATCTGACAGGCCGTGAACCAAACAGACCCTTAAGACATGATTGGTCTGGGACCAAGCTCCCACCGGCCTGACCTAGTCCATGCAAAAAAAAGTTTTGGTTTAGATGGAAGCACATGCATTCTTTGGGGTTTGGTCATTTGGATGTGTAGGAAATATAGGAGATGGACACGCCTAGAAGCTTTGCTACCCGCACAAGCTATGTGGAGATGTTTGGTTCGAGCTACTAAACTTTAGCTACTAAACGGTTTAGTTATTTTTAGTAGCTCCAGAGTTACTAGAGAGGACTAAAACTCTTTTAGTAGCTTTTAGTCATAACGTTTAGTTAAAAAGTTACTAAAATAACTAAAAGCTACTAAATTTAGTAGCTACTAGACGAACCAAATATGCCCTTACATCCGGAGAGCCCGGAGAGCCAGGCTTGGACGCCTGTCTTGCACCCCGCTGGCTTAAGCACAAATGCCCGTCCAGACAACAAACGGCTCGGAGGTCGCATCCGTCCAACCTAACTACAGTAAAAACATGTATCCAATCACGCACGCCATAAGACACTGGCTTCGTAGAAGAGCACGTGGAGGAAAAAAAAAGGAGACATGTATCCATTTCGCCAATAGACAAGGGCTCCACCAAAATCAAACTTTGGCACTATGCAAAAAAAGATTTTCCGTCACATCAAACTTGCGGTACATGCATGGAGTACTAAATGTTGACGAAATCAAAAACCAATTGCACAGTTTGGTTGTACTTTGCGAGATGAACGTTTTGAGCCTAATTAGTCAACGATTGGACAATTATTACCAAATACAAACGAAATGCTACAGGGCGCTACAATGCTGTACAGTAAATCTGCCGCTGCCGATTCGGTGGAACTAAACGAGGCCAAGGCTAGTTTGGGGAATATTCACATTAGACACTGAGGGTCGCTTGGGAACGTAGGAATTGTGTAGGAATTTCACAGGTGAGCAATTTCATTTCAATCTAGTCAATTTGATACCGTTGCACTCCATTCAGAGGAAATGCTAAGCCAAAGACAACTTTGAGGAAAGTTGCTTTCTTAGCCATAGGATCTTTGTTTTGAGACTTGTTCCCTAAATGGCTTCGTTCGTTTCGCTGGGAAAACAAGCCGAAACACTGTTCCGACTGATTTGTTGTGAGAGGAAAACACTGTTCCGACTAAAAAATACGGATTATAAGACAAGCGAACATGACCGATATGAATAAATAAGGGAGGCCAGGGAAGGCAGGGGATGCTCGTGTGACGAGCACT